>NW_011499914.1:641217-666287 GCF_000495115.2 Populus euphratica
GGCCTATGTCTTAGCTTTCCATTCATATAAAGCATATCTAAATCTGAGATTGATAGCTCCAAATATGACCCAATTACCAAAAAGTGTTCCTGTTTGGATTGCACCGACATCTCTTTTCTAAGTTTGGCCATCTCTTTATCCTTTCAATTTCAGTTCTTAAATTCATCAATCAATCCTTTCATTTATGTGATAGGCCTGCATTTAAAATGAATATTTACCACAAATTAAAGGTATCTTATATTATTAGATACGTTATTATAAAACATGTTTTAGTTAAGGAGTTATTGATACTTTGAGTGCAAAATGATGATATAAAACCTTGATAAAAATGCACTTTTAAGTACTAATCAACTAGGTTTTCAAACATCCTGAATGGAAGTCATAGATCGATGCATAGTATTCAAGGTTTAAAGTTTGTATTAACTTAAATATTTTTTTTATAATAATTTGGACCGTTTATTGAAATTATTAAAAAAATTATAAATTTTTACTTCAAAGGGTAATTTGAATGGGAGAGAGTTGATAATAATATTGTAAGGAGGGTTTGAGAGAATCACGTTGCAATTATGTAAGATTGAATTCAGGATAATTTTTTTAATTCTAAATATTAACATTTTACTTTGCATTTACTAATAAATAATTAATTGTACTATATAGGTTGTGTGATTTTTTATACGAGATGTGAAAGAAAGCCAAAAAATTTACGAAAGAAAGAGAGTTTTCAAGCCAAAATAACATCGCAGTTTGTTAGGATTTCAGATTGCCGCACATCGCATAGGCTGTATAGGCAAAATACATTTAGCAAGTGACACCACACATTTCACGCAATAATCATAGTCTAGTGTAGAAAATCAAAACCAGCGTGATCACAGTTTCGTTAACATGCTCCATGACAACTCTGTTTTGTTTTTTTTTTTTTCATGCAAAGTAGATGATATGATTTTTTTATTAGATCCATTTTTTATTAGTTTTTTTTTATAGATATATTTAGTTGATAACTTTTTTTCTCTTTCAGGCTATGACTTTTAGATATGAGTCAAACTCGATAAAGGTTTTCTTGAAACGCATGTGCAAATTAATGATGACTGCTAAAAAAGGTGTAGTAATTTATGGATAGTCGAGCTCGACACTTTGTGGTATGTTGGTTTTCCACCTTTTTTTTAAAGTTATTATTTCCTTGAATTTAATGAATTTATTCTTTATTTTTAATAAACATATAACAGTCGGTTAAAAGAAAGACACATAGATGATAATTCGAACAATCTGGATCATCTAGTGGATCAATAGAAACCATACATATGGACTTTCTAATATTACGACCGAGAACTTGTGGATGACCTGTAGTACTTCAACTGTTGAATGCTCATAATCAATTTCAAGCACTCAAACACTGGAGTTCGCAGCAAAGTTCGGCCAACGAGTACAAGTCGGACGACCCATCTTAATGATAAATGTGAATGATTTACTATTGATTATAAAGAACTCCATTAATTGATAATGGAGATGAGATCATAGATATAAATATTTAAACGTAATTAGCCCTATGGTTCTAATGATGACCAGACTCCTTCTCCTCCTCCTCTAGCTCCATCTTTATTTTAAATTTATTATATTTAAATGTATAAATATTTAATTTTTTAATAAATATTTGATTTTTATACTATTTTAATTATTTTTCTATTTCTATTAAATATATTTTTATAAAAAAATATTTTTAAAATATTTATTGATGGGGTTACCAATGACACAACTCTATCATTATATTTTAGAGAGTTAGAAAAAAAATTACTGTAAATGCTACTATTACTAATGAGGTTACTGATGAAACTAGATCGTCGGTATATTACAAAAAATTAAAAAAAAAATTACTACAAATATCACTACTACTATTAACTTACCTATAGAATTGTAAATAGTATTTTATTGGTAATATGTTATATTTACAGATGGATATATTGACAAATAAATAAAAAACCAATAACATTACAAATGATATTTCTATTAGTGATATGTTAAATTTATCAATGGAGTTACTGACAAAATAAAACAAGTAAATTTTTTTGGCACATTTTATCTGTTTGTAAATCCATCAATATATTTATTATCGATATGCTTATTAACAATCCCTGAATTACTAAGAAGAGTTTTTTTAATGAATTGTTTTTGTTTGTAAGACTGTTTGTAATATACATAATGATAGATTAAGTGTGAACATTAAACTTTTTTTTTATCGGTAAATCTGTTAAATCTCACCCGTGATTAAGGTGCCTGGGATCTAACTTTTTAAGTTTGATTTCATCTAACTGGATCTAACTGGATCCCTTGTATATTATCTAGCATAAATTCAGATTGGTTGTAAGATTATCAGGTTTTTTTTTTTTTGTTAGAACTACCGGTTTTTCTTGGGCTAATTTTTAGGCCATTATTAAAGTTTTGTCAAGTCTTTTCCATTGACACCAATTTTCTCCTTTTGGACTGTGCATAATTTCTAGGGATGTCATTATCAATCGTGCTTGCGTTTTCTTCTTTGAATATTTTGCTATATCTACCTTTTAGTCCCTTTCCAGAGAATTAGCTCTATAAAACGAAAGGGAAACTACTTCATTATATACCTATACCTTGAAGATGGTACCGCATGGTTTCCGCTTCAATCCAACTGATGAAGAGCTCATCCAATTCCTAGACAGAAAAGCTTCTGGCCAAGAAATGCCACTTCATTTCATTCTTGAAACAGATGTTTACGAGCGTGAACCACAGGATCTTGAATGTGCGTAATATGCACCATGTATTTCTTTGTTCTACTGCATCTAGGGCTCGTGATTTTTCTTCCCTTTTCTCTGTAATAATGGTATAATGGAAATGATTTTTTTCAAGCTTTTTTGCATGATACTATATGGTACAAATTTCAGGCTACCTATATATTGTCTAGGGTTCAAGTTTAGAGGGATAATATCATATTCCGTGATCTTGTCCATCCATTGAAGTTTACAGTATCAATGTTGAGTTTATGTTAGTTTCTACCTTACTATGATATCTGACTTCTTGAGTTAGTTCTCTAAAACAATATTGTTACATGCAGGGAATCAAACCACGCCTTTAAGCAACGGTGAGAGATACTACTATTGTACGAGGGAGATAAACTATTCGAGGGAAGTGCTCGGTCGAGGATGGTGGAAAGCTACGAGCCATGTCAAGAAAATACATGCTAATAGTGACGATCAACTTCTTGTTGGGAACAAGAGGCCTTTAACGTTCCATAGGTTCAAGGACAATGAAAGAAATCGCAATAATGCTGTCAAGACTAACTGGATTATGTATGAATACAGCCTTGAATCAAGAACCACGGTACTAGTTTTAATATTTTTGCGTGCACAGTTCTAAGTTAATTAGTCTTAATTAATTACATTCATCTTCATATGTTTGTTTCATTTGTACTACTTCCATTTTGTTAGGTATGGAGACTGTGCAAGATTAAGCACAAGGGGAAACCAAGCGTGCAAGAGGAGACGGAGAGTATGAGGAAACAATATTCATCGAGCAATGATTTCGAAGCCGGAAGTTCGACCAATTTTGTTAGTGCGCAACAGCAACAGGAACAAACCTCATCAAGGCCTACAAATTATGAAGGATATGACCATGAATCCTATTATCAATGGAACAATACGCAGCAGTACTTACCACAGTTTCCATACGATCCTTATCTACCGGCACCACAGAGTACAAGTAGTGGTCACTATTCTGTGGAGCAGCAAGAGAAGTTAGAGCCCAGTGATGAGCACCCATTTCCTAGTCTTTGGTCTTGGACGAACTAGGATTTTGTTGTCCATCTTTTTTGTTTCTTCTAAGTATCCAGGTTGCTATGAATATAAAGAAAAAATAGCTTATGCATGTTTTGGTATAGGGAAGGATGTCTCGATGCCTTACTGTTACTGTATTCATTATTGCTATGTTTGAAATAAATACGGTTCTCTCGAGTAATCGTAATATGATGATTGTTCAGTACCTGTTTATCCTCAATCTCCCCTCATTCACTGCAGTGTACTTCTTTCTTGGTGCTCAAAATAGTAGCCATACCGATTAATTACCCTTCATACATACGCTACTATTTTGGTAAAATTGGGGAATATCCTTTGCAGCTAAGACAAGAAATCAACATAAACTAAATACACATTTATTCAAACAAGAATCAACATCAATTCATTTTTTTTATTTGATATTTCTTGTGAAACTTGTCGTCATAATGATATAACGATGAATATTGCTCAAGGAAAAAAAACAAGAAAAATACACAAATTTAATATTATTTAGCAATGTGTCTACATTCACAGTAACAATAAACTTTATTTCATTATATGATAAAATAAAAGTTATATAACATGTATTTATAGTAAATTCTATTTACTTTAAAAATATTAGTAATTTTCAATAATATCTATTTACCTTACTGCATGGTATTGAATCCACACCCCCAACCTATAAATCATTTCGCTCCTCCCATTCTAATACACCCTCATTCTAATGCAACACTATTTATAAATACAAACTACAATAATATTTATAATAGAAATTCTTTGATCTACATCAATTGAAATTAAGTTCTCTAATCAAACAACCTTAAAGAGAAATATGTGATCTAGCTTAATATATTTTAAGGATAATGAAAAAATAATGTACTTTTCTTAAAAATTATTGGCATACTAATTTTTTTTTATTGCGAATTATAGGTCATGCTACACGTAGCTAGGTTGTATGTTTGTAATACTTGTACCACAAAACCCTAAGTATAAATATAGACACGTACATCAATCAATTGGCTATGTAAACCTAATTGTATTAGTCTTCCAACCCTTTTTATTTTTTATTTTTACAAAAAAAATATTTTTCTTTTAAGTTTTTGATGTAGAGTAAATTTGTATTGTGAATTGTCATGCTATCGATTATGAAGTTTGGAATACTCTTACATCGAGACTTCAAGCGCATGCATACGTACAGCTAGATCAATTGAATCCATTGAGTGAAGGAGAATTTTAATATTCAAATAGATTTAAATATCGTAACTTTCATCAATTCTCTTTAAAAATTAAAATTTATATTCAGCCTTAGTTATACCTTGGGTTTACTTTTTAAAAATCACTAATTTAAATTTTATAAACTTTAAGATTATTGAAAGTATACATAATTATTAATTTCAGAATCCATGAAATTAATTAAAGTATATATAAAATACAAACTACCATGAATACCTATATTAATAAAAAATAAAATAAAATTTAAATTGAGCTTTAATTCGCATTATTGAATTTGGCAGGGTCAAGGTACACGCGCAAATGAGTAATATTCCTCCACATAAAGATCAGTCTAACATCGTTCACTTGCTGCTACGTGTGGAATAAATGCCATGAGTGTTGTTGTATATATGTACAGTGAAAATGTGAACGCACCCTTCCGTTCATACTAATTTAGCTCCAGGAGTCAAAAGTACGTAGATTCTTTGTTAGATTTCAATGTGTAAAAAGGAAACAAGAGGAAGCACCCATGCATTTGCAATCATTGATGATGACGGCCACTAAATACCTTAAACCCACTGTAGAAGGTGCATGGAATATGGAGACTGCATCCGCAAACATCTGTAAGCAAAGTAGCAAATAATTCGTGTTCCTATCCAACTGGTAGCCAACAAGCAACCTTTACCCAAAAGACCATATTTGATGAATGGTTAGAGGGTATCATGAAAAGAGCAGAGACCTAATGATAGCATCGTATCTCGAGGAATGCCCTCTTACACGCTAATTGATGAGACATTCCAACAGACGTTGAAAAGGAGGTGGTTTTACTTTTCCTTAGTTAAACATGATTGAGAAGACCCCCGGGGTCGATCGGAATACGGAATAGGAACAGTCCATCGCCATGGAACAAGGAAGAAGAATATTACTTGTATCGTAGTATTAATATTAAGTTATTACAAGTGTGAATTTTATTATTTTTATTATTTTAATAAAAATTAAATATAAGATAATATAAATATATATAAGTTAAAATAATTTTTATGTGAAAAAATATATTTTAAAATAATATCAATTATATCTTAAAATTTTATACAATAATTTAACTATTGAATTAAGATAATATTTAATAAATAAAATTTTTTGAGTGTATGTTGAGTTTGATTCAAAGCTTCTAGTTTCTTTATAGCACATGTAAAATAACATTCTCTTGCATGGGCACATCAGATTGTTGCATGCTGAATTGAATGGTTCCTCCGTACTGGTACTTCTTTCGTGTATTTGAGTGAACTTTGGGAGCTCACTGTCAAGGCTAGCCATGGCTGGTAGGGGTTAGCATCCATAGAAGAAGAAGAAGAAGAAGAAAAGGGAGAGAGAGAGATTCTCAGTATTCATCATTCATTCATTCATTCATCGTAACTCGTTGGCTAACCATCCAAAGTCTGTTACAACCACATAAGATGATATAATTTTAATCTGGATTAATTTACAATTATCATAATCATCATTAAAATTACATTATTATCATTAAAAATTTATTACCTGACCATACAATTACAACCCTTAAACAAAACATGTAACATACCATGGAGAAGAAAACTTTGAAAAAGAAAAGGTGGGTTTTGTTTTGTGAGTTAAAACAAAAGGCACTTAATGACTAAGAAATTAGTGATGAATTATTACACAAATTCTAAAAAAAATAATTTTTTTATTTATATAATAATATTACTTTTTTACCTTTCATAATTTAAATCTTATACCTTGCTTTCAAGGGTAATATAATTTTTTCATCGAGATGTTTTTATTATTATAAAATTAAATAAAATTGAAAAGTTTTTTAACATTTTACTTGCCTGGTATAAAATACTTTTAAAAAATGAATTTTGGCATGAATCTAGTGGTGGAGCCAGAAAATTTTAAATGATGGAGAAAATTATAAATACTTGATATTATATATTTTATAAATATGTGTTATATATAGAGAAATTAATTTGAAATGCATGTACTAACTCATATCAAGCAAAATTAATTTAAGAATATTTTTAAATAAAAAAAATTACATTATAATTATTTTTTTCGAGTTTTTATATTTTAAAATTACTTAATAATGATTTCATTATTGATTTCATTAAAGATATTCTTTCTCAATATATACAATGAAAATTTCATTCATCTATTTCTAAATATTCTAGGGACTAATGAAATTATTTGCAACAATTCTTTGTTAATTTGTTGTTTTACACAAGTGGGTTAAATATAAATATTAATATATTTTTTAATTTTTTTTATTATATTTTTAATTTTTTTAGTTATTCAGTACTTCATTTTTAATCACTAGTACATTGATTACCATCATTTTTCATATGAATTTCATAACAAAAAATATATTAATTCATCAAAACTCATTTCAATTCATATTTATATGCATATAATATTATACATACACATATTAATTTAACAAATTCATAAATTATCATATTATTAAGGAATAAAACTAAAATTAAATAATGAAATAAAAACAAAAAAATAAAGGAAACTTACCTAAAATATTAAGCATAAAGCATAAAAAGTTATTTAATTAATTAATATTTTAGAATTAAAAAACAATTGTAGAAGAAAAACAAGATATGAACAATAATTCAAAAAAAGAAGAAGAAAAGCTCGTTAAATTATTATATTAAAATTTTAATATAAAAAATATTTTAAAAAAAGATTAATGAGACAGTTACTCCCTTAATTCTCATGGTGGCTCCGCCATCGTATGAAGTGTAATTATTATCAAAATAATTGGAGGGCTTTTTAGTTCTTTTATTATGTTTTTATGTTAATATTATGTGGGATCAGAAACATTTATATATTTATATAAATTAGATTAATTTTTTAAAAAAATTGTCAGTGTATACAATTCACATATTTGTAAGCGAAAGGCACCCACATCTTTTGATTGGCAAGTATGAATTTTCCTAGCTGCTACAATAGTTTGACTGTTGTCTCTCTCAAAGGATAACGTTCAGCTTTGGTGGTGGTTGAATTCCCCCTCTCTTTCTCTCTCTTCCCCTTGAAAGGCTCTACGCAGTCGGAAAATGAAGGGAATCTTCGAAACCAAGAAAGAAGGAGTCGAAGATGGCTGCAGATACTCAATTTTGAGGTTTTTGGTGAAATTTCCAGACAACACTGCAAACTTCTGAACTCAACACCTTTTTCCCTTAAACACAGAGGATAAAAAAAATGAAAAATGAACCCCACAAAAAAAATCTTGCAGGTAGCTGATATATATATATATATAAGAGGTATAATTTTTATATTGGCTAGTTTTCGTATCAAGACTAAATTATTTTTTAATTAAATATATTTATATGCAAACTAACTTATTTAAAAGATATTGTGGTGATTTTTTTTTTTAAATATGATCAGGCGTTGTAAATCTGGTAAATCAGGTGTTGTAAATCTGGTAAACTAAGTCAAATATCTAAATTAGTAAGAAATGTTCTATGTGCAGGCTTATAAGTTAAAGCTCACGTGCATGAGCCTATAATTTTTTAAGTGTCAATGAAGCGGATAATATATCATCTACTCTATTTTTTTTTATAAAAAAATATGTTGTTAACAACAACAATAAGTTTCATGTTTTGTTAATCAAAAAATTCATTTTCAACCCTGTTTTGATTTAAAAAACCTAAAAAACACTATTGAAACATTATTAAGTCAATACATAACCTTTAAAAACATAAAATATAGCTCAAAACACATAACCAACCCATAAAAAAGTTTTCTCAAGCTCAAATTTGTTTTGTTAAGTGCTTTTAAGGTAAAACAACACCTAATCTTAACTCCTCATATTATATAAATAATTTGTTTTAATGTAACTTTTTCTCTCTATTTTGAAATCCAGTATAACTCCTTTCTTTTCTCCACAAAAAAAAAACTAAAAAAAATAAAATTTGATATATAAATTAAATTTTTAAAATTTTGAGGGATTGACTACCTAATAGATAAAAAAAAATATTAAGAATTAAAATGAACTTTTCAAATAAATTTTAAAGTCGCCACCTATGCTACCCGCTATTTTCATTTAACTCCTTTATCTTTCAATTCAACCCTTTCTATCCAAAGAATTTGCAATTGAATGCTAATTTGGGGCTTTAAAGGGCTCAATTATAAAAATAAAAGTTTGAAGATCAAATTAAATTTTTTTAAAAAAATCACTATTAAAAGCTATAGTGATATGTGATAGTATAAACATGAAATTGGCCACAATAAAACCTTTATCTCTTTTAATTTACTTTATAATATAATAAAGGGTAATTAATTAATCGATATGGCTACAATTTTTAGCACCAAGAAAGATGTACAATATTAATGAAAGAGGGGACCAAGATACAGGATAAACAATGAACTGGGATATTTAGTTATTGAAAAATAAAATTATTTTTGAGGGATAAACTATAAGCTTGTTTTTTTTATTTCTCTATTATTATTCATCAGGTTATTATTTGGTTCTATAATCTAGATTTAAATTTCAGTATACAAGAAATGATATTTTAAGATTTTTTGATGGCATCAAGTTATGATGAAATAAGAAATCTTAACTAATTTTTTTTTTGTTTTTTGCTGTAATTAATCAATTTTTTTTCTTTCTAAATCCATTCTTTTTTTTATTTTTCTTTTTTCATGTTCTTATATTTTGCTTTTTCTATTGACTTTATGACTTTTCAACATACTTCTCAATTATTATTAAATAAAAGAAAGTACTGAACAATCATTGTGTTCCAATTTCTTGAGACACAAACCATATATATTTATTTCTAACATAGCAATAATGAATACAGAAAAGAAAGGAAACGAGACATCCTACCCTAAACCAAAACATGCATAAGCAATTTTTTCTTACATTCACAGCAACCTGGATTTAGAAGCAACAAAATCCCAGTTCGTCCAAGACCAAAGACTAGGAAATGGGAGATGGGTGCTCATCACTGGGCTCTGACTTTTCTTGCTGCTCAGTGTCGTAATTCAATTTTGAATTATTTTTTAAAAATTTATTTTTTTTAAAATAAAAATTAAAAAATAAAATAAAGGCGAGCAATATGGAGAAAATATATTGGAAAATCAAAACTACAATTTTTGAAGAAAATTCAAGGCCTAATTATACCTCATTATGCCAAAAAATGGAGGAAAAAAAATATAAAATCAAGGTCAAATTAAATGATTATTGGATGAATTTGCATAAAAATTAAGTCCAATGATACAATTAAATTTTTAATAGGCCACTTTGATTTAATCATGGGCCAAATTAAATTTTAATTATGTTTAAGAATTAATTTGGTTTCAATTGAAGGATTTAATTAAGTACAAGGACATAATTATACTTTAAATGGGCCAAATTAAATTTTAATTATGTTTAAGAATTAATTTGGTTTCAATTGAAGGATTTAATTAAGTACAAGGACATAATTATACTTTAAATGGGCCAAATTAAATTTTAATTATGTTTAAGAATTAATTTCGGTCCAATTAAAGGATTTAATTAAGTGCAAAGACTTAATTATACTTTAAATGGGTCAAATTAATTTTTTTTGGGGCTTAATTGGTGAAAAATTAAGTTTGGGAGCCTAATTTGGGCTTAATTAAGAATATTAGAATTTTAAAAGACCAAATTTAATTTTTACCAGGTTAATTGATTTAAATTAGGGGCCAAATTTCAAGAAAATTGAAGTTTTGGGATCAATTAAGGGCTAAATTGAAGAAATCCAAGACCAAGAACCATATCGCAATAGGCGCGTAACTTCGGGGCTCCAATTGAAGTTCATCAGGAGCTTAATTGAAAAAGTTTAGGGTCAATTAGAGATTCAATTGAAAGCAATTTAAAGAGGGAGGACTGAAATGAACTTTGACCAAAATCAAAACTTTGATGCTGTTCATTTTCTTATTTAAATTTCTGAAACAGCTGGTCCGGTTATCTACTTTGCAAGTGCATTTAATGCTCCTAACATCCACCAAATTTAACCGAACTTGCACAAAAAGATCATCTACAGTTCCTCTATATCATGGTGTGAATATTTCAGTCGGAATGACAACCCATCGGCTTAGAATCCAGCCTAAACATGCCAACTTAGACAGCTTTTTCGGCAGATTTCACAATGCACCATGCCTACTTTGAACCAATGGTTGAGATCCTTCCCAACAGAATCAAGGGTTGAGATTTTACCCCAGCGTAGAAAAGATTGCCCTTTTCCACCGCCTATAAATAAAGGCTTCTTTGATGACCGGAGGGAGAAGAAAATCGAACCCAAAGTTGGCCAAAAACCAGCCTTCCCTGCTGAATTTTCCTGCAATCGCCTCCTTTTCTTCTTTCTCTCTCCGCCGTGGTTTTCAGCCACCACCACCACCGCTCCCTATCTTCTGAACATCACCTCCACCTCAAGTAGCCTCCAAAACATCTCATGTGGTGGTTGCACCATTTCTCTCTCTCTCTCCTCTGTAAAATTTTCTTCTCCGCCATCGCGATCCCTGTGACTGCGTCAGCAGCCACCACCTTGCCATGAAGTTCCCTTCTTTTCTAAAAGCACCCAGGGTAGCAGTTCTCTTCTCCGCCACTCTAACAGTTCTAACCGCGCATCTCTTCTTCCCCTTTGCAGGCCACTGTTTTGTTTTCTTCTTCCATCAGCAACCGGAGCCAGCCACCGTTCTCTCCACTGCCAGTCTCACCGTGCGCTGCTAGCTTTGCAACGCCAGGTAAGCCTCCCTCCCTCCTTCTTCTTCCTCCTCCCTTCTGCCATCGTTGCACGTGAACAGTGCAACTTAGTTGGGCTGGACTTGTTCGAGCCCAGCCCGTCCCAAAAAAAATATGTTGGGCCGATTTCGGCCCAACCTCCTTAGGCCAACGTCAGCCCACCTGTTTTGGGTCTGTGTTTGGCCTAGCCCATATGTTTAAATAATAATATATTAATTAATATAATAAATAATAAATAAAATAAAAAATAGAAAATTTCAAAAATCCTTTAAAATTTCTTTGATTTTCTCAAACATTTTTCTATCAATTTTGCATAATATCGGGTTGTATATTTACATTGTAAAATACAAATCTGATATTAAAATATCCAATTTTCTCCAAAATATTTCAAAAAACAATTATAAAAAAATTCCAAAAAATCTCATAAAAGTTTTAAATCAATTTTTATTTTTAAAAATTATTTTCATGCATACGGCCAAATCCTAAAATTTTTCCAAACATATTTTTCATTAAAAAAATAAAAATAAAATTGTATCTTTTTCATGTTTAAAAAAATAGATATTGTAACCAGTTTATGATTATTCATTAGAATGTGACCAACATATCAAAAATATTTTTCCAATTTTTTTTAAGATCTAGATGTAGATTTTAATATTTATGGGGTGTATAATTATATGATAAAGTATACTCTCAGGTATTAAAGATATAATATGTAAATAAATACGGTGTTGATATTCAGACTGTTGTTGCCCACCAACAAAATTGGTCGAAGTACTCTCCATCTCTTCTTGCACGCTTGGTTTCCTTTATACTCCTATCAAAATGAAAGAAGTACAAATGAAACAAACACAAGAAGATGCATTTAATTAAGACTAATAAATTTAGAACTGTGTATGCAAAAATATTAAAACTAGTACCGTAGTTCTTGATTCAAGGCTATATTCATGCACAATCCAATTAGTCTTGACGGCATTATTGCGATTTCTTTCATTTTCCTTGAATGTTAAAGGCCTCTTGTTCCCAACAAGAAGTTGATCATCATTATTAGCATGCATTTTCTTGACATGGTTCGTAGCTTTCCACCATCCTCGACCGAGTGCTTCCCTCGAATAGTTTATCTCCCTCGTACAATAGTACTATTTATCTCCATTGCTTAAAGGAGCGGTTTGATTCCCTGCTTGTAACAATATTGTTATAGAGATCTAACTTAAGCAGACAGTATCAAAGGAAGGTAGAAACTAACATAAACTCAACATTGATTCTGTAAATTTCAATAGATGAACAAGATCATGGAATATGATATTATCCCTCTAAACTTGAACCCTTGGAAAATATAGAGGTAACCTGAAATTTGTACCATATAGTATTGTCGCACGTGTGCGATGTTGTGGCAAAAATTCTCTTTTAATATTTGTATTATCTAAAAACTATATTTAATGTCTATATGGAAAATATGGAGAGATAAGAAATTCTTGTATTTTATTAATGAAAAATTAAAATGGAAGTCGCCATCTAATATTTTGATCACTAGGAACCCTAACTGGTCTTAGAGATCAGGTATGGGGACTAGTTGCGTAAAGAAAAGGTATTAGCACCTCAAATACGTTCTACTTATGGTAAACTGCATTGTTTTATTGTTTGATAAATTTTAATGTCTTGTTGTGTTTTCTAGTTGTTAGTCCTTTTATGGTTTAAGAAAAAGTTATCATCGGTAAAGAAATCCTTATCTTATTAGTTAAAACCTAACCGTTCTAACGTAAACAAATGATTTAATATCCGGAATACATCTTATGTATAAGGTCGTAATCCCATATAGTAAAAGAAAACAAAATAATTTTTTTAAAATATTGGCCAGTTCTCGTGACTGTAACAAACTAGTTGTTAAAGCCAAAATACATGTCAAAACTTGTATATATATATATTAGAGACCTGACCGTTTGCATGAAAACAAAATATTTTATTTTTTTATGTTTTTGACAAAAACCAGGTATTTTAATAACGAATTTGTATCTTTATAGTATAAAAATACAATATAATATTGATCAAAATGAAGTAAAATATTTGCGGAAAATCACAAATTTTTAAAATAATTTTTGAAGATTTTTTTTTTTACTTTTTGGGCTAGGCCTTACCCTGCCCATATAGCTGGGCTCAACCCAGCGAACCCCGTGTGGCTAGGCTGGACCTAGCCAGCTCAGCTTGGTCATTGGCCTAAGCCAATGACCCAACATCCATCCATTCACGCGTAAAATAGTACGCGTATATGAACAGTGCGAAGATAATTAAATTTCCTTTACACTGTTCATCCTCCTTATAGATGGTAAGAACAGGGCATTGCAATTAGAGTTTTTGATTTCATGTATTGGCTCCCACATGTTGTCTTTTTGTTTCTCTTACATACTAACACACATCATTTCTGTTGCAGGCACTGAGAAGGGAAATGCACATACTTGGTTATGAAGAGGTGAAAACGGCGGTGGTGCTGTGTCCTCTGCTTCGCCGTATAGACTCTCCTTCTTGCTCTTTTATTTTTTTAGTTTCTTATGCTCTTCCTCCCTCTGTTTTCTCTTTCCTATGCTCCCCTCTCCCTCTACTTTTTTTCTTTCCTCTCATGTCGCTGTCACCTCTTTGTTTTTTCTTTATTGTCTCATTCTCCCTGTCTCCTCTTCTCAGTTCGGTTCCTCCTTTGGCTTTTATAGCTAGAGGATACAGGCATTTCTTGGTAATGGCCGGCGTGCTTCACGGTGGCAAGGAATGTCAGTCGCTAAACGTGCTTCATGATTGAAGCTACTAACATCTACATTACCTTTACTACAGAAACCGTTGTAGATGAAGAAGGCGATGAACAAATGAAACGACGTCGTTTTCTAATTCAAAATGAATATTTCTGATTTGGTCCTTAGATGTTTTTATAATTTTGTAATCAAGCTCCCCATAAAAATTATAATTAGACCCCCTTATTTTAGTGCCTTTTTTGATTTAGTCCTTGGTTTTAAATTGTTTCAATTAAGTTCTTAATTGGCCATCAAACTTCAATAATTATACAATTAGGCCCTTGATTTGACCAAATCAACTCTTCAAAATTATAATTGGACCCCATTACTTCCAATAAAAGCCTAAATTGACCTAAAAAACAATTTTCTTACAATCAAACTCTTCATAAATTCAATCAAACCTTGGATAAAATTTAATTGAGTCTATAAACATCTGATTTTAAACTTTTCTTTCTCAACTTGAATTTTCTTTCTCAATAAGACTCTCATCATTAAAAAAATATAATGTCAAATTTTAATTCGTGTATTGTTGAACGTCCTCAATCAATTCCTAGCCATTTTATAGAAGTTCCAACATCCTTTTCTTACTCCTATCATTATTACTATTATTATTTTATTCCTTCCAAATATATTTTTTGATATGTATTTTTTGTATTTTTTTCATTTTTTATGGGGGAATCCAAAAATAGGTAACAACAGATGTCCCCTCTTTATAATGCTTACGAAGCAAAACATCATCTATGTCTTACATAGTAAGCTTGTAAAGAAAAAGAAAAAGAAAATGATCTTATTATCTTGGGTGACCTGCTCCTTTTGAAGAAATTTGGTCTCCTTTCATGGGCACTCTACCCACACACATTCATTGGTCTATTTTCACAAGCAACCTACCCACACTTGTTCATCTTAGTCTATTTTCAGGGGTGATCGCTCCATACACTCTTATTGGTTTATTTTCACAGGCAACCTACCCATACATTTTCATCCTGGTTTATTTTTAGGGGCGACCGGTCCACACACTCACATGGTTTATTTTCATGAGCAACCTGCCCTCACACTCACATTGGTCTATGTTCACAGGTGACCTACCCATAAATGTTCATCCTGGTTTATTTTCAAAGGCGACTGGCCCACACACTCACACAGTTTATTTTCATAGGTGACTTGCCCTCACATTCATGTTGGTCTATTTTCACAGGTGACCTTCCACACATGTTCATCATGGTTTATTTTCAGGGGCGAACTTCATATGCTCACACAGTTTATTTTCATGGGCAACCTGCCCTCACACTTACATTGGTCTATTTTCATGGTCGACCTGCCCACACATGTTTATCTTGGTCTATTTTCAGGGGCGATAGACCCACACACTCACGCTGTCTATTTTCATGGGTAACCAACCCTCACACTCACATTGCTCTATTTTCACGAGTGACCTGCCCACATATGTTCATCCCAGTCTATTTTCAGAGGCGACCGACCCATACACTCACACATTCTATTTTCATGGGTGACCTGCCCTCACATGTTCATTCTGTTGACAAGGTTTGAAATTGCTTCCTTTTTCTTTTTCATCTTCTTCATCTTCTTCTTCCTTTTTATTTTTTAAAGAATTTTCCTAATAGTAGGGTTCTTCTCATTTTTCTTTATAATGATAAGGTTTGATCAAACTTTTTCACTTGATGCTTTCTTTATTTATTATTTTTAATTTTTTAATTTTTATGATTTTGTAGGTCTAACGTTTGTTCTTCCTAATTGCAGAGTTGACATCTGTCCTTCATAATGATTAAACTTAACTGGATTTTTTTCTCGATGACAGGGTTGGAAAACTTGGTGCTTCCTAATTGCAAGGTTGACCTGAAGACTCTTTATGATGACAAGATTGACCTTCTTATTTCTTTGAGATTTTCCCGATAGTAAGGTTTATCTCATCTTCTTTCTATTCTAGGATCATGACCATGATTCTCTATTATTATCAACTTAATGATTCTTTCTTCTTCTTTTTTAATCTTTCTGCACTTCTTTGAGGATTTTCATGTAACGAATAAAAAATATATGTGTAATGCTTTAAGGTTAGATGACATGCATGCACCCTTACCTGATTTGAAATATAAGTCCACCCCTCTTTGATGTTCCATTGTCATAGGGTGCCTTTGTTTGCTATCTAAAAGCCTTCTTTGTGCTTTCCATGTACTAGCCCGTTCGCGTGCTAGTCATCCACTCCATTGTAAATGTAGCACCTATCATAGGCTGTCTTCGATGATTATTGGTTTTATTGTTTATCAAGCTTGACAATACCCCCCCCAAGTATGATGTTGCTTGATTCTTCATGAAGGAGCTCAACAAATCATTTTGTCTTTTATATTCTTTCGAGAATCGTTCTTTAATTAGCTGTGTACATCCTACCAGCACTTATCAAGAGGTTTTCTGGTGTCATCCTCATTTTAGATTGCTAATCAGTTATTGACTTACCTCTAATATGATCTGAATTATATTTCTTTGAACTCTATTATCCTCAATTCACCAATTCATCCTTTAATTATTTTTTTATTGCCCACTAGTTGATTTGAATATAGCTTGTTTTTCCTTTTTAGGGTCCACTGTATTGCCCCCCCGTCTACTTAACTTTTTTAAAAAAGTGTCAAGAAATATTAATGTCACTTTTGTCAAGATTTTGCAAACTCAATCGGTGCTTTTTTTGTTTAACAACCCTTATTGTTCGGGAATCAATTCTCATATTTCAAAGATCATGTCTATTTCAAATTCTAATTGTTGAAATGAAATAAGAGATATGTCAGTATTTGTTTTTTTGAAATTCAAGCTTCTTTAGTCAAAGATCTAACATGCATCATTCAATATATATAGTCCTTTACTTATTTTGTATTTTGAAAACATAAATTGACCTGTTGAAAGATTAAAATGACTTTTTTTCATGGTTCTTTGTGTTAATTTTAATCTCTGATCTTGGTTTTATCTTTTGATTGTCTGTGATGAGGTGATCTTTTTGTGAATTTCGAAAACAAGATGTTAAATTCAGAACTCAAGCTTTATCAAGAAACGTTGTTTCTTTTTATTTTTATTTTTTAACACTTATTTTATCAGCATGTATAATAACAAGTAGCTTAATCCATGAAGCCATGACCCTTATAGAAGAAAAAAAAACTCTTCAAACTTTGAGAGCGTCATTTATCAGTTCGAATTGCTTACTCGATCAAAAAGAACTTTTAAAAGCACGTAATGTAGGCTATAGTTTATGACTATGAAATAAAAGAATATCAGAATTCTCTTAACATAGCTCATAATAAAAATCCAACCAATCTCAATCATCTGATAACATTAAGGGCTTTATCATGAATGCCAAAAGTGATGTTTGTAGCTAAGTATATATATGGCTTTCACATAGCATTTCTCATAGTTTTCTAACATGCCCCCAGTTTAGGTCTTTTTTCTTTTAGCTCTTTCTCAAATGTTGGACTTTTGTTCTAAGTCTTCCCTTTCACTTTTGTCTTCTCTTATTTGCCCCTAGTATGGGGTGTGATCCTGGTCATGGTTTTTTTTTTAAAGAATATTCTATGAGGCTCAAATGGGATTGCAAATGATATACTTCCAGTATTGTGAAAGGATAAAACAAAGATGGTCTTTTCTCATTTCAAGCAAGGTTGGTGTGAACCGATAAATTTTTACCTCATCTAGTGTAATGATTTGGACTTGCAAGAACCTTGATTTGCGATTCCATAACTACTGAATCCATTACATGTCATTATGCATGCTGCTAAAACTTAGCTACATGGTGGGTGATTTAGTTTCATGTGTGAGCTCAAAATGTATTTGGGCACCTCATATCATTTTAACAAGCATCGAGTCATTTCTACAATCAAAATAATTTTAATCTTTTAGGATTGATTAGCCTTAATTGCATATTGAAGTTCAATCAAAATATTTTGCCAAAATAAATTTTGAAAGAAACATCTTCTTATTTCAAGACAATAATAAGATTAAGAACAAAACATAATCCATTAAAAGGTGAGAAGTGATCCCAAAACCAAACACAATTGACAACATGACATTTCTAAACAGCTTCTTCATCATTCATTCATATCATATTGGTGATGACCAATTGATGATATGACCATTGGTATCATTCTTCATAAAATCTGCTTGTCTCTTGCTCACCAATCTTTTGGACCTAATCTTTAAAATTCTTGCAATTCTTCTACTTTTACTCTAGATTATTCCGTCTATAGGATCATGTTTTGGGGGTAATGATCTAACTATGATTTTTTTCTTGGTGGCAAAGGTGAGCTGGAATGGAAAGTACCCATGGAGCAGGTCCCTTTTTAATTGTAACATGTCAATGTGCCCAGTCTTAAAGTTGAAGAATATCACATCATGAAAGTATTTTTCCATCAGCACAACATCAGCATTGCAAAAAGCCAAAGGGTTTGTATAGGGTTTTTTTCCTTGTTAAAACCTTTATGTTTATCGAATGCCTCTTGCTCCAATGTTTTCTATCATAATCCTCCATGATCCATACTTTCATGGAATTTTTCCCCCTATTGATGCAGGTCATAGCGAGCTTTTCTTTGTAATTAGTAACTCTAATATCTTTGTTATTATTGCCCTTAGAGGTTGGTAAGGGAAGTGGGAACAAACAATGACTCTTTCTTTTTATATTAAATGTAAAGACGTTTCCCTTCCAAGTGAGCCAATAAAATAAGCCATTTACAAATATTTTTGTGATGCAATGAAGGGACTCTTTATGAGGCAACTTCACTTCATCTAAAAGCTTCCATTTCCAAATTGTTGATTCAAGCAACTCAACTATAATACATTAGTACATATAGAATTCCTTATGTGAGCAGAATTTAGGCTTTAAGAATCTTACAATCTTATATCGTAAAGGTTTTGACCTTTCAATCATTAGGCCAATTTCGATAGTATCATATCATGTCTTTGGATTTGAGATCTTTTGTCATTATTGGATTGATAGAATACACACATAATAGCATGATTTATTATGTGCCTAACAAAGTAGAACTTCTTAATTTATTGATGACACAATCTCCACGTGTTCTGGAAGAAAATCAAAAGGTATTTACATATAGGTCTTTACAGCTTTAGTTGAAACAAAGAAAACTTGATATTTGTTCCTTATCATGCTTTAGATAAGGAAACCAAAGACAATGTTAGTTCTTTGGTTGTGCAGCCTTGTGAAAAGGGATTCATAGGTCAACTTGTTCTATTTCTTAGAAAGAAGCCTACATTTACCCACAGTCTCCATTAATGAGTGTGTTAGCACTTCATAGATGGCATCTCGGCACAGGTCACTAGCTGAGTCCATTTGAAATAGAGAATCTTATTACCACAGGCTATGTCTCTTGCGTGAATTTTCCTTACCACCATCATATGTTGGCAACTCTTAATTCTGAAGAGGAGAGCAGAATTAGGGGACCTTTATTTCAAACTATAAACATACATGTTTAAATATATGAGGATGTTTTATATGACAAGCTTGCCCTTCAAGGGTTGACACATGGTCGTAAACCTAAGAATTTTGATTTTTGCTCCATAACAAAAATTTCTTAAGTAACAGTCATTATATCAACCATAAGTCTTGAGTTCAAGATACTTCAGGAAGGGTTCACTTTGATGCAAACCAAAAGGTAAAACATACAACCTAAGAACATGTTCTATTCATTAAGTGAGACAAAAGGTAGGTTGATTATCTAGTCTCAAAAAGATGTCATATATGCCCAGTAATGATCTTTGTAAAGACAGTGTAGGAGCGTTGCAAGGAACAATGAAGGCATATATGCCTACCATTATCAAGCAGGCACTCAAATATAAGTTAAGTGTTTCATGCATCTAAACCCTTACCAATAGTCATAGGGCATATCGTTAATTCTCCATCTAACTTAGAAGCTTGTGTGTGCTTTTCAAAAATTAAAGTATGTGATGCATAAGGCAATTTTATACAATGTATAAACATATATGTACAAAAATTAAAGCATGTTAGAAAATAAATAAAATAAGTTTAGTAACAAAAAACACGCAAACCAAACAAAATATAATTATCAGGAAAAAAACAAAGCTAAGTCTACAAGGTCCCTAGTGGACTTGTTATTCTATAGCACATGTACGGCGTCGCGGTAAAAATTCCCCTTTGATATTTATATTATCTAAAAAATGTATCTAATGCTTATGTGGAAAATATGGGGAGACAAGGAATTCTTTTCTTTTATCAATGAAAAATTGAAATGGGAGTCGTCACATAATATTTTGGTCACTAGGAACCCTAACTGGTCTCAAAGATCGGGTACGGGGACTAGTTGCATAAAGAAAAGGTATTAACACCCCAAATATGCCCCACCTAAGGTAAGTTGCATTGTTTTATTATCTTATAAAATTTAAAATCTTGTTATGTTTTCTAATTGTTAGTCCGTTTATGATTTAAGAAAAAGTTCTCTTCGATAAAGAAATCCTTATCTTATTGGTTAAAATCTAACCGTTCTAATGTCAACAAATGATTCAATATCCAGAATATGTCTTACATACAAGGTCGTAATCCCATATATTAAAAGAAAAATAATTTTTTTTTGAAATATTAGCTAGTTCTCGTGACTATAATAAACTAGTTATTAAAGTCAAAATGCATGTTAATTTTTTTTTTTATGAAGATACAATATGACACACACACACACACACACACACACACACACACACACACACACACACACACACACACACACACACACACACACACACACACACACACACACACACACACACACACACACACACACACACACACACACACACACACACACACACACACACACACACACACATATATATATAGACTTGGCCGTATGCATGAAAACAAAATATATATTTTTTTATGTTTTTGACAAAAACCAGGTATTTCAATATCGAATTTGTATCTTTACAGTATAAAAATTCAAGCCAATATTGATCAAAATGCAGTAAAATATGTGTGAAAAATCATAGATTTTTTGAAATAATTTTTGAAGAAAGTTTCTTTGTTTTCCTTCTTTTATTTTTGGGCTGGGCCCAACCCGGTCCATATACTAGGCTCAACCCAGCCAACCCCGTGTGGCTAGGTTGGACCTAACAAGCCCAGCTTGGTCACTAGCCCAAGCTAGTAACCTAACATCCATCCATGGACGCGTAATATTTTATGTGTGTATGAACAATGCGAAGGTAATTAAATTTCCTTCGTATTGTTCATCCTCCTTGCAGATGGCAAGAACAAGGCGTTGCAATTTGGAACTGTTGATTTCATGTATTGGCTCTCACACGTTTTCTTTTTGTTTCTCTTATATACTAATAAGCATAATTTTTGTTGCAAGTACTAAGAAGGGAAATGCACATATCTGGTTATGGAGAGGTGAAGACAGAGGTGGCATTGTGTCCTCTGCTTCGCCGTGTAGACTCTCCTTCTCTCTTCTTCTTGCTCTTCTATTTTTTTAGTTTCTTATGCTCTTCCTCCCTCTGTTTTCTCTTCCCTATGCTCCCCTCTCCCTTTGCCTTTTTTCTTTCCTCTCTCGTCGCTATCACCTATCTATTTTTTCCTTTGTTGTCTCGTTCTCCCTATCTCCTCTCTCTCTCTCTCACGGTTCGGTTCCTCCTCTGGCTTTTATAGCCAAAAGACGCAGGCATTTCTTGGTAACGGCTGTCGTGCATCACGGTGGCAAGGATGTCAGTCGTTAAATGTGCTTCTTGATTGAAGCTGCTAATGTCTGCATTGCCTTTACTACAGAAACCGTTGCAGATGAAGAAAGTGATGAACAAATGAAACGGCGTCGTTTTCTAATTCAAAATGAATATTTCTGATTTGATCCTTGGATGTTTTTAAAATTTTGTAATCAAGCCCCCCATAAAAATTATAATTAGACCCCTAGATTTTAGCATCTTTTTTTATTTAGTCTTTGGTTTTAGATTGTTTCAATTAAGTCCTTAATTGACCATCAAATTTCAATCATTATGCAATTAAGCCCCTGATTTGACCAAATCAACTCTTCAAAATTATAATTAGATCTTAGCTTTAATTACTTCCAATAAAAGCATAAATTTACCTAAAAAATCAATTTTTTTTACAATTAAACCCTTCATAAATTCAATTAACCCTTAGATAAAATTTAATTGAGTCTATAAACATAGGATTTTGGACTTTTCTTTCTCAACTTGAATTTTATTTGTCAAAAAGATTCTCATCATTAAAAAAAATATAATGTCAAATTTCAATTTTTGTATTTCTAAACTTCCTCAACCAATTCCTAGCCATTTTATAGGAATTCCAACATCCTTTTCTTACTTCTATTATTATTATTATTATTCCTTCCATGTATATTTTTGTGATATGTATTTTTTTGTTTTATTTTTTATTTTTTGTGGGGGAATCTAAAAATAAGTAAGAATAAGTATAAATGCAAAAAAGGTTGAAAAAATCATTTCCACTGTACCCTTATTACTAAGAAAAGGGAAGAAAAATCACGAGCCCTCCATGCAGTAGAACAAAGAAATACATCGTGCATATTGCGCACATTCAAGATCCTGTGGTTCACGCTCGTAAACATTTGTTTCGAGAATGAAATGAAGTGGCATTTCTTGGCCAGAAGCTTTTCTGTCTAGGACTTCATCAGTGGGATTGAACCTGAACCCATGCGGCACCATCTTCAAAGTATATAACGAAGTAGTTTCCCTTTCGTTTTAGAGAGCTAACTCTCTTAAAAATAGCATCCAATGCTGCTTCCTTATATAGAGCAAAGGGACTAAAAGGTAGATACAGCAAAATACTCAAAGAAGAAAAGGCAAGCACAATTGATAATGACAGAAATCGCAACGAGAGATTCTCTATTTCCTGCTAGAAGTTATGCACTGTCCAAAGGGAGAAAAATGTTTTCACTGGCAATGGCTTCGGAAAACTTTAATAATGGACTGAAAAATTTGCCTAAGAAAAGTATATGAAGCAGCGTTATTAAACCAAGATTAGACTGGTAGGTCAAACAAAAAAAAAAAGGTGATAATCTGATTCCGCAAATAAACTCCTAAAAAAAATTTAAATTCTGTCCAATTGAACACAAATGCCTTCTTATTGACATCATCCCATACGCCATAGGAGCGGGGGAGGGGGGGTGTTCGGGGTTCGAGAAGGTGAACAAGATGCTGTTTTGCTATAGCTCATGCCGTGTAAAAGGGTTAGAATTTCCCTAATTATCAACCTGGTCTTTCATTTTACTATTCCTACTTGTCACTTTAAGATCTAAATAGTTACAGAAAAGCAAATTTTGCAAAGATCCATTTGCTGGAAAGTGAAGGGCTTGATTGGCTTGATTGAGCTCATGAAAAGATCTCCATTACTAGATATATATTCATGGGCCCAAAGGTGTATTGGATGATCAGCTAGGAAACTTCTTAGTTGCTAGTATTATTTTGTGCCGAGATCATTATCTTCTTAGTAGCGAGCATTATTTTGTGACAAGATCAGTATCTTCCAGGAAATTATGATGGCCAGCATCTATAAAATGTACACTGTAGTTTAGAGTTGTTTATTTAAAATAATTCTCCACGCAACTTTTTAAAGGTCTACGCATGCATTGTACTATAATTTGCACTCAAACTCGATTAAAGGATTCAATAATCTTTATACCAAGTTAGTAGCATATTTCATCATTAACATGTTATTGTATATGATATAATTATATTATTTGATAGTTTCATTTATATTTCACTAGCTTTTTATCTATATTTTATATATAAAATACCTTGATATTTTTTATTGTATGTTTTGAAGGAATTTTTTTTATTAAAGATATAGAAAGTAGTAAATTTGAGATAATTGACAGATTTAATCTTCAATCGATATTTTGTGCAGAGCGTAAGCTCTAAAGGTCGAAATGAAGTGATTCTAGTGATATTAAAAAGTTAACATTCATATCTTTTTGGACATCCAAGGCAAGAAAATAAAATAAAGAAGAGCATGGAAATCACAACTTTCAAAGTCAAATCTCACAATCTGTTAGTATTGACATTCGGTCATTCCAACTTGAATATCTTAAGCTACAAAAGTTCAATTGATGCAAACTCAATTTTGTTGGATTTCTAACTCAAAGATGTATAAAGCGGAAATTTTCAGCAAAAAAAAAAGTCATGTGAGGGAGATATCATTTTTTAAAGATGGCAACTGAATTCTGCCAGCAAACAGGTTTCATGAAGAAACGAGTTCAAATTACGTTTCGAAGCATCTAAACCGATATCCAAGTTTTTATTTCAGCAATTTATCTCCTCTAAGTCAAAGCTTGAAAATTTCATGCCAAGCTATTTCTCTTTTTTTAGAAAAATAGTTACAGAAGTACTTAAATATAAACTGTCTACTTAAGGGAGGATTATTTTGTAAAATTAATTAGTACTTAAAAGTGCATCTTTATCAAGGTTTTATATCATCATTCTGCACTTGAAGTATCAATAACTCCTTAACTAAAGCATGTTTTATAATAATATATCTAATAATATAAGATACCTATAATTTGTGGTAAATGTCTA
>NW_011499914.1:666678-727753 GCF_000495115.2 Populus euphratica
TTGATATACCATTAGTGGAACCTCTAACCGTAATGTTTGTTATTATTATTGTTTAATCCTTCTAGCTAAGAGGAGAAAAACACCCCCCTCCTCTAAGAAACTCGAAATTATGCATTATTCCTTGTTTTTTATTAGTTATTCAACAAACATGTAAGGCTAAACACTTTTTCTTGGTTGTAAGGACATGAAAATCTTTAGATTTCAAGAACTGTGAGATTTATTTTACCTTTTCTTTTCATTTTATATGATGAATATGTTTTTTCTATGATTGTTTATTTTAATTATTAAAGCGGATTCTAAGTTATTATTGTAGATAATTAATATATTGCTAAGTTTAATATCAAAACCAGGGTTGTGGTATACAAACTTGTGAAGCAACTGAGTTTAATAATTGTGATGGATCTACATTATTAATCTGAGAAAGAACACTCAATCAAATCAAACATAAAATACAGGCAGTTATGTTTTCTTGATTAATCAACTTATCTAGTTCTTAAAGCTACCATTGAATTAAATTACAAGTGCGGAAATTGTGGTTGTTTGATGTTTAGGGTTAGTTATACGGCGGATCCATGAACTAACTAATATTAAGACGAGATAAATATTTAGAATATAAATTAATGTTTCGTTTCCATGATCAGTTCTGATTTCTATAGGTGGATGTGTGTTTACGACCAAGGTTTGTTTTCTTAATAATTTTCTGATTTTATTTAATTTTGCTATATAGTTTTCTAGTTTCTTTTACTTTAGCCTAGATAAAATCCAAAACCCCCCAAGTTGTATATCATCTAGCATAAAAATCTGACTTGAACCTTTCTCGTGAGATCGACCCCTTGCTTACTCTATATTATCTTGTGTATTGTGTTTTAAGCTAGGGTAATTAATTTATGCGACCGCGACATCACAATAATATATAACTTTAGGATTCTCTTAATATTTACCTTTCCATGAATAGAGGCTAAATATTAGGAATGAGTTGGATTCCATTTATAACACATACTTCCATATGTATAGATAAAATATATATATATATATAAGAAGAAGAGTGGAACTGACAGGACACCAATTCCAAAAGTTATATATGATAACATGTTGGTGCAGTTTGACACATCATCCGCTATCTTCGAGGTTCACCTACTCATGGGTTGTTCTTTCCTACCGGATCATCTTTTCAACTTGTTTCCTATAGTGATGCTAATTTGGCTGAGTGTCCAGAAACACATCGATCTACTACGGATTGGTGTATGTTTTTAGGTAATGCCTTAATTTTTTAGAGATGTAAGAATCAAGATCGTGTTTCTAAATCCTCTACCAAGGCTGAGTATCGTGCCATGTCTACTGCTTGTTCTGAAATAATATGGCTACGCGATCTTCTTGAGGAGCTTGGGTTTCCTCATACTACTTCTACTCCTCTTCATGCTGATAATACTAATGTTATTCAGATTGCCACCAATCCTATTTTTCATGAATGTACCAAGCACATTGAGGTTGATTGTCATTCTATTGGAGACACGTTAGACAGTCGAGCGATATCTCTTCCTCACATCTCTTCTAATCTCCAAGTTGCTAATATCTTCACCAAAGCTATGACTCGACAGCAACATCAATTTTTTATTGGCAAATTATTGCTATTGACTTACAGCATCAATTTGAAGGGGAATGTTATCGTATATAACTTTAGGACTCTGTTAATATTTACTTTTCCATGAATAAAGGCTAAATATTAGGAATGAGTTGGATTCCATTTATAACACATACTTCTGTGTGTGTGTGTGTGTGTGTATAAAAAAAGAAAAGTGGAACTAACAGGACACAAATTCCAAAAGTTATATACGACAACATATTAGTGTAGTTTGACGCATCATCCGCTATCTTCGAGGTTCACCTACTCGTGGGTTGTTCTTTTTTACCGGCTCATCTCTTCAACTTGTTGCCTATAGTTATGCTGATTGGGCTAAGTGTCCAGATACACGTCAATCTATTACGAGTTGGTGTATATTTTTAGGTAATGCCTTAATTTTTTAGAGATGTAAGAATCAAGATCGTATTTGTAAATCTTCTATCGAGGCTGAGTATCGTGCCATGTCTACTGCTTGTTCTGAAATAGTATGGCTATACAGTCTTCTTGTGGAGCTTGGGTTTCCTCACACTACTTCTACTCCTCTTCATGCTAATAATACTAGTGCTATTCAGATTATCACTAATCCTATTTTCCATAAACGTACCAAACACATCGAGGTTGATTGACATTCTATTGGAGACACATTGGAAAGTCGAGTGATATCTCTTCCTCACATCTCTTCTAATCTCCAAGTTATTGATATCTTCACCAAAGCTATGACTCGACAGTGACATCAATTTCTTATTGAAAAATTATTGCTAGTTGACTTACTAGCATCAATTTGAAGGAATATGTTATTGTATATAACTCTAGGACTCTGTTAATATTTACTTTTCATGAATAGAGGCTAAATATTAGAAATGAGTTGGATTCCATTTATAACACATACTTCCATGTGTATAGATGATATATATATATATATATATATATATATATATATAAAAGAAGAAAAGTGGAACTGATGGGACACAGATTCCAGAACAAAGCTTTCTAATTCTATTTTCTCTAGGTTTTTTAAGTATCTTGACATAACATACTTACCAAAAAAAAAACTTCCCAGAGTTATTTAATGTTATTCAATAAGAGAGTTTACACGAATATATTTGAAGAGGTTCAATGAAAAGATGTTTAAAGAGAAAGAAATGCTTGAATTTGTTTGTTTGGTATTGTGGTAGCTTTTGTGGTTATGGTTCAAAAAAAGTTGTTTTATAAAAAATAATTTTGGTTGAGGTTGATTTGGAATATATGTATGTTTGATTAAAATTGTGGTTGAAATTGAGGTTAAAAAAATAATTTAATGTGTTTTGTTAAAAATGCTTTTGAAATTGAGGTTGATTTAGTATTTATGTATGTTTAGTTAAAATTATGATTAAAATTGATGTTGAACAAAAATAGTTTAATGTGTTTCATTAAGAATGCTTTTGAAATTGAAGTTATAAAATAATTCAAAAAATATATATTAATATTGATGGTTTTTAATTTAAATATTGTAGATTTTATTATTACTATTATATCATGAAATAAATAATACTTTATATAAAATATTTTTTATTGTTTCATTAAACTATCTACAATTCCATCACGTATGAAATACATCTAACAAGGACTATAATTTTTTTTGTTTCTTAAACGCGCTACAACATTAGGTAAAATATAATCAGGAAGAAAATTAGGATTACAATCAAATTCTACAAATGTTATGTCATCAAGCGATCTCCATCTAATTTATATAGTATAATTGAATAATATTAAACACTAATTTTTTGAATAAAACACAATTAAAAAAATAAAAATAATTTTTATTTTTTATTTTACTGGGTTGGACCCGGTTCAATGCATTTTGAGCTTTGGACCAGACATGGTCTAACTGAAATAGTGGAGCATGCTCGACTATTCACTAAACAGTATAGTATGGCTACATTATTCAGTAACCTAGCCGCGCAAGAAACAGTAATAACTTGCTTTCCTTCCTCTTGTGTTTCAAACACAAAAACAATATAGGACCTATGAATAATGAACTATATTTTTTTTCTTTTCCAACAGTTTGCATCTACCATTTAAGCAAATCACAGATACAACTTTTTAAACAAACACTACTGTAGCATTAGCTTGTAACCTTAAAGACCTTGACAATAGAAATAGAAAAATATGCTCTCTATATAAAACTTTATGCTTTATAGACAAGCTTGCTTAAGTTAAAGGGAGTTATGAAAAATTACATATAGGTTAAAAAGATCAATTTACTACGACATTGGTCTTTTTGTTTTTACAAAAACAACTAGAATGAAAGATCTTCCAAATAAAATTATTTTTCATTAAGAGATCAACCCACTTTCATTTGATGTTTTAAGAATCTATAACTCTTTTGAATCAAAATAAAATTATTCAATAAAGTTATTAAGACCATTAAAGCAAATTTCTTAATATCACTTTCAAAACATGTTTTTTTAGGAATTGTTTTTTATATTTATCACTTGTATCACCTCACGTTATATAACCATCTATAAAAATATAAATTTGTTTTCTAAAATAAATATAATACATATCTCACATATTTTTTAATTATATATTTTCGGTGGAGGTTTCTAGACACTCTCCTTGAAGCTGATATAATTGGTATTCAAAGATTAAAGATTAATGGTAACGGGATAAATATTCAGGAGAGGACCAGAGGAAACAATCCGGCAATGGAATCTCGTTTCACGGCTTACAGGATTCAACGAAGGAAACAAATGGCGCAGATTGTGCCGAGAATCTTGGAACCATATAAGATTACGAGGATGGACAGGCAAAATAAGGAATTGACTTTGAAGCCCTAAGAAGGGTCAGAGTACCAAACCAAAAAATACTGGAGCTAGACCACAGGCCCAAACAAAAAGGCCTGAAGGGCCTAAAGGCAAAAGTGTGGGCCAAGATCGAGAGGAATTATTAGCTTTAGTAAAGGAAGGACAGGAGCAAGCCCATATTAGAAATTCTTTGGCAGGCCCAAGCATAACTTCAGCCTGAGATGTTATACCACATTTGCATGGTGAAGCAACTACAACCCTGTTTGGCATTTTATATTAAATGGGAGCGGAAATTTTTTTAATTTTTTTTTATATAATTTTTTCATGTTTTTGAATTATTTTTATGTCTTATATCAAAATTAATTTTAAAAAATAAAAAATATATTATTTTAATAAATTTTCCAAATAAAAATTACTTTAAAACCTGTTATTTAATCCAATAGCACTAATTCATACAAGATGCCCTACAAGAAGACTATCAATGTATCAAAAAAAAATTAACAACGAGGCTTTCCCAGCCCGGATGTTAAATCTAGTAATGAATTGAGACAATACCTTCAAGAGTTATAGCCTTTATTTTTGCTTTTTAAAAGTATTTTTTAAAAAAATTAAAAAAATTTATTTATTTATTTACTTTAAATTGATATGTTTTTAATATTTTTAAATCATGTATTAATATTAAAAATAATTTTTAAAAACAAAAAATATTATTAATATATATTTTTTAATATGAAAAATTATTGAAAAAACAACAAGAACAAGGTTTTAAAAGACTTTGAAGGGAAATTTTAAAAGACCTGAGAAAATGGGATAAGAAATGATCCAATCAGGGCTTCTGTTTTAGAACGGCCCACATAAGTATCAGTTGAGGGCTTGGCGCCTTCCCTTCTGTTTTTCTTTTTATTTCTTGAGTCGTGCATTTTCTATTTTTTTAATCCTATTTTAGCTGCATGTTTATTTTTTATTTTTTTACATAGATTTAGTTTTACATGTTGAAAATAAAATAAATAATTTTAAGACTTAATATCGTAATTTTGATTCTCCGAAAAAATACTTGGTTTTAAATTAAATAAAATAATAGCTTGAATACCCTTTCTTCTCCTTTCTCTCTCTGAGTAGTTTGAAGTTGAAGATACTAAACAAACATCTCGGAAACTACGAAAAAAAATTCAAGAATATTGTCAATCAGAAAGAGACTAATTTATACCAGCGAGGCTTTTGCTGAAATTCAAACCCAATTCTTGATGTGTCTGCTTCAGAAAAGATCCCACTTAGTCCTCCCTGTAAAAGAATGCCACATTGGATTTGCCACCAGCCATAACAATACCATGGAGCTTGACAGCTTGTGAGGTCAAATAAGCTTATGGAAACTGTACTCTGGGAGGGAGGGAGGGAGGGGGAGGGGGAGAGAGAGAAGTAGAGAGAGAGAGAGAGAGAGAGAGAGAGAGAGAGAGAGAGAGAGAGAGAGAGAGAGAGAGAGAGAGAGAGAGAGAGAGAGAGACACTGCTTTCACTCTAATTTTTTTGCATTGAAAAGAAAATCCCGCCTTTACATCAGCTACCTGCAAGATTTCTTTTTTTTGTTTTTTGGGGGGGTTCATTTTTCATTTTTCTTTTATCCTCTGGTTTTAAGGGGAAAAGGTATTGAGTTCAGAAGTTTGCAGTGTTCTCTGCAAATTTCACCAAAAACCTCAAAATTGAGTATCTGGGGCCATCTTCAACTCCCTTGTCCTTGGTTTCGAAGATTCCCTTCATTATACGAGTGTAGAGCCTTTCAAGCAGTGGAATGCCATAATTTTCAGTGCGCTCCACGAAAAGCCGCTTGATGTAATCCACGTGGCTTGATACTTCGGCTTCAGACATTGTAACATCTTGGGATCCACTCCCTTCGGTATGACCAGAAGCTTCTCCTCCTGAAGTTTCATGTCGACTGTCATCGGCTGAAGAGGACTCAGGTCTGTCTGGATTCATATCATCTGCCCCGGCTTCCTCTGGCAGCTTTGCCTGTACTGAATCCTGATGCCGTGATTTATCTTCTGCTGCTGAAGCTGTGTTTCATGAAAAGTATAAAATGATCAGAGAGTTGCGTCCGAAGAGCGATCATGGAAAATTAAAGTGTTCAGTCAAAGAATAACATTAAATATAACGAACTTGGAAAGTTAGGTGTTAAAAACTTCAGATAAAGGACACAAGCTGAAGAGAATGCTAGTTTGGAATGTGGGCTGTGAGATAAAATTCATATACTGAGTAGAAAAATTCAGATTTCTGGCTTCAGGATTTAATTGTCAATATTTACGAGAGGTTTTTCTGAAGGAAAGGAAATTTGAAAACATCAACTAAAAACAGGCCATGTCTATTATACAAGAAGTCGGGCTGAGATTAGTTTTACTTGCTACTGATCTATTACATCAGCATCCGCACCAAAATTCAGCCTGTAAAACGTGTCTTGCAACTTAACATGTTTCAAGACATCATTCAGATAGGTGGGAAAAACAAACAGCAACATCAGAAGGACAAAAGCATATAGCATTACCAATGTACATACCAGCATGAGCAGCATCAGCATTTTTCTTCTGCCTTTTCAAGGCCTCGTAGCTTTGATCCAGATTAACATCAGGCTGGACATTGCGTAGCCTGGCACTTGTTCTAGTAACTGTTCCAAGCTGCACAACTGGGGTTGAAGGGAAAATAGATCCCCCAAAATCATCTGGAATTTGTACAGGACCCCCTTGATCAGCAATCTTGTCACAGCATGTGACAAGCGCAGGGTCCATCTGTGACAACATTCCATGCACCTGTAAAAAATATTATGAAAAGGGATTCATCAAATGATAGAACAAAATGAGAGGAAAAATCATAGAAAACCAAAAGGCATGGAAACTTACTGCATCACGAAGCTCATAACCTCTACTGACAATCCTAGCTCCATTGTAATCATCTCCATTGTACACCTATATTAGGAACATGCACGCCAAATTTAAGCGTGAAATAGATGCACTGACCAAAGGTATGGTGGTGTTAAATTATCCAATGAAAGGAGAACCTAGAAATAGAATTAAATGAGGCTAGGAACAAAACACACCTTTGCATTGGTCACAATGAGATCAATGTCTTGCAGGAATCCTGAGCATGTGATATATTGACCAGAGTCAACACGCTGCAGCATGGTAGCCATGTCCATAGGGTTCTGGATTATAGAGCGATAGTTTGGAGCATCCTCATCGGTGACAGGATAATGGAAGGCACTAAATCGTTTGTCATACAACATCCTGCAGCAAAGAAGTTAGAATGTAAAGTGTAACCAGTGAAAGGAACCACAAATACTGGACAAAGACAACCAGCTTGTACGGAACAAGAAACATGTGCTGTAACAACCATTGGAGTGGGATGATCATAGGGTGATGTAATTTCAAATGCAGACAACATACCAGACCTTGCTAGGAAACCCCCCCCCCCCCCCCCCCCCCCCTCTCTCTCACATGCTAGTGCACAGAGACATACAGTCTACTCGCCCTTTCTTGACCTTATCCCTCACCCAGACCACTTTTCATTGATTTCATTCTCTACTGGATCTAAATCGTTCACTATATATCTCATCTAGCTCCTCCCATCTCTCTTTGGTTTCTAACCACATACTTGACTCTACCATCCTCTTCATTTATTTTGAAATTTGATTCTATTCAATAAAAATTAGATGTGATTTGTTCAAAAGATAAGAGATTCAAGAGTGTCATGGGTATTGCCAGCGGGAAAGGCATAGGAGAACCAATTCCAGGCTCACCAACTTTTTTTAACAATCTGCATTTGGCTTTAATTAACTAGACGAATTGAAATATGCTCGGTGAAGTCTGCAATTTATTAGAACCCACATGCTGGACTAAATTGAGACCATTTCAATAATGCTACAAGGTGAAACAACAATCCAAATTGAAACTTTCTTGTTGAATGAAGAAGCAAATTCCATGTTGCATTGCTTTGTAGTACCACTCTACCATATCTGTGTTTTGTTTAGACCATTTCAATGTTATTTAAACTACAACTACAGTATTAATATAAAAATTTCTTGTTGCATTAAGGCAGTAAAATCACATCATTTTGAGGTAAAATGTGGTTAGGGGTAAAACCACAAGTGTGATGACGTTATATACTGATCTTCTACCCATAAGACTGGGACCATGGTCTTACCGGTTGCAAATATCTCTGAGGCACATGCGCATTCGGCGTAGAGCATGCTGCTCAGCTTCTATCTTGGCTTTTAACTCTGAGGCCTTTGGGCCGCTTGCCACTTTTTGTGCCTTCGGAAGTTCAGGAAGGGGTGCAGATCGTTGTGATTTCTTGGTCACGTCCTCCACCACAACTGATAAGGCAGCCTCAATTAAATGGTCAAAGAACAAAGATCTGTCTTCAGTTGATGGTTTCCCCACTTGATAGCTGACAACAGAAATGTAATATATAAACAAAATACTGGATTTCACAAGGAAATTATTTGTCAACATGCTCATGTAAAAATGGCTCACCAGGAAACAGGGTATTTGCAGGCACCAAATGAATGCCATGCATCCATTTAAAAACAAGAGAAAAAAACTAAAGGGCATTATACGAGCTGGCGTTGAAAGCCTTTTGATGCCTAAAGATTGCCTTCCTATCAGCTATGGTGGATTACAATGATTCCAAGAAGTCTTAATATAAGCATAATGAGGCTACATAGTCCTTTTCTGTTTGGGCAAATATGTAACATAATCTTACTTTGGAAAAGCAAGAATGGATGTATGAAGAATGGTATTAAAATGATGTTTAAAGTAAGGAATTTAAATTTAAGAGCAAAATTACTAAATAGAAAAGTTATATCATAATGATTTTAAGCAGCAGTACAGGGATTGCAACAGAAAATTGATTTCGAAAATAAAACGTACGCTGAACGATGGGGAAATACCAAGGATGCACCATCAATTTCAGCAAGTGGAGATGAAGAGCTTCCAAGTAATAGAATGGGTAAGTCTGACGGCAATTCTTCTAATAAAGTGAGAAGAACAGCCCTGAGCTGTTCATGCGCCTGCAACATCAAGTTTGTAAAGCTCAGAAAAAGGATGATGCAATGAGATCATTGACTTTAAGGTGCTTGATTAAAAAAACATCACTCAAAATCAGAAAATTTAAGCAAGCATGGTCAATTGTTTCAGGTGAGATGCAAGAATATGAATGACTCCCTTGGATTTGTAGGGGGAAAAACAGTGCATGTGATACAACAAAAATTTTACTGCATTTTCCTAAAGTTAGCAGAGGGAGGCATGTGCTTACGTTATCCCACCAAAGATCAAAATGAGGTATGTAAAGGATAGATGGTGTTGCTCTCCGTGCTTCACCAAATATGTGCACCAATGCTTCTTCTGGTGTCTTTGCACTGGGATCTGAAAGCAGAGATGGAAGTCCAAGAGAATGAACAGGAAATTTCTCCAGTTCATGTAACACTGCAGGCCCAAGATGATCCTGTTAAACTAAATCAGTAAGTACTCTTAGTTTGGTGTTTACATAATGATCAATATTCAAAGATCAAATGGTTAAAAGATAATTACCAGACCAGAACCTTCACAACCACAAAGCAGAAGCCGTGGCCTATACACGAGAGGAATTGCAGATCCATAGGAAAGCATAGAAAGCTTGATAAACTCGGATGACACTGCAAGAGGTGGAAATATGTTGGATAGGCAATTCATGGCTTTATGGAGATGACTTTGCAGACATGGTGCAACTACCAAAGACAATGGCCTAGAGTGCACAACAGCACCTCTATGAGCTGCAGGGGTAATTGTGGACATGGCTTCAACAAAATGATCCTTTTCAACCTTCACAGAATCAACATCTATCACAAACTTATCATCACTTGTGTAAACTTGAGGGTATTTTTCACGGAAAGCACGGATGGCAGCTTCAGTGCATAATGCCTTTAAATCAGCACCACAATAGCCGACACAACTAGCTGCCAGTTCTGACTTTAGCTCCTTTGAAGGAGGATGCTTCCACTTGCGGGTGTGAATGTCTAATATTTCAGCACGGGCCTCACAACCAGGCAAAGGAAAGTTAAATTCTCGATCAAACCGACCAGGGCGACGCAAGGCTCCATCGATGGCATCAACTCTGTTGGTTGCTCCAATCAAAACAACTTGTCCACGAGAATCCAAACCATCCATCAATGCAAGCAGAGTAGAAACAATAGAATTGTGAATCTGCTCTTGTTTGCTAGATCTAACAGGAGCAAGTCCATCTATTTCATCAAAGAAGATAATGGAAGGCTGGTTCCTTTGTGCCTCCTCAAAAAGAAGTTTCAATTGCCTTTCAGCCTCACCAACCCATTTGCTGAGCACATCAGCACCCTTGCGCATGTAAAAACTAACCTTCTGCCCAGCTTTTGAAGCAGCACATGCTAATGCCCTGGCAATTAATGTTTTCCCAGTACCAGGAGGACCACATAACAAAACCCCTCTTGGCGGGGTAATATGATAGCTGGCAAAGAAATCTGGATATAACAAGGGAAAGAAAACCATCTCCTTCAGAGCATCAATATATTCAGAAAGCCCACCTATGTCATTAAAACTTACACTCTCATCAACCTGTAAAGGTTGGATATCTGCCCCTCCCTTAGAGCTAGGGCCAGCAGTTTGCACTCCAGAAGTCAAGCTTGCTAAGGCATCACCTTGATGGCCCCAACCAGATGCAGCAACATTCAGTCCCCATGCTGTCATCCCATGCATCTCTAGTCCCCCTAAGAGCCAAGGTGGTCCAGATCTGCTCCCACCTCGAGCCCAAGGAATAGCAGGACCTTGGTCTAGCTCATCCACAAGAAGGGAATCATCAGAATCTTCTGCTCTTGTTAGACGATGACGCTTGTGAACCCTTGATCCCCCCTTCCTTACATCCCTATTGACCTTTGTTCCCATTCCTTGGTGCAATACCCTTCGAGGAGATCGCGGTCTTTGCTTACCTTCCTCCATACAGAGCCTACGGACTTCTGTGCGATTTCGGAGATCATATCTCCTCCTTCCATCCTGTTCCTCCTCCTCCTCCTCCTCCTCCTCTTCCTCCTCCTCACCTTCATCGTCATCACCATCTTCCTCGCCTTCGTCCTCACCCTCTCCATCACCCTCATCGTCATTCTGACCATCATCTGCATCATTATCATCAATATCATTCCCATTTTCAGTCTCATCTTCAACAGCCTTCTCTTCAGAAGTATCTTGCTCATCCCCAGAGTCTAAAGCCAATGGCTCTGTTTTGATTGTTCTTGAACGACGGGGCCGCAATCCTTCACGTCGAGGTGTTGATTTAGTCTCCACAATTTTTTTACGCTTGGAAGATGATAACTCATCTTGACTCGCACTATTATGAATCCGATTCCTCAAAGGTCGAAATGCAGGTCTCTGAAAAATAATGTTTCCCAAAGTTTTACATGAAGTGAAAAATGGAGAACAAATCATTTTTACCATCTAAAACCTAAGCCCTTAGAAGTTGAGAAAAAACTACAGTAACATGCATACACAAAAACTGAGGGCTTGCAAGAGTATAGATTCTAACCATCAAGTCTTCATCCTCTGATCCAGAACTATCTGTGTAATCTTCAAGATGAGCAGAAAGCCTCCTCTTTCTTGTCGAGCGTCGAAGATTGGTTGGAACTGACTGCAAGAGAATCAGAAACAACAGAATGTCATATTTTAGAATATATAACATTAATAAGAATAGGGAATCACAGAGTAATATAATTAGCATTAAGAGGAGAAACATTCTATAAACTCATCATAATAGCATGTTCAGCCTCCATGAAAAAGTCCCAAAGACAGAAGCATAAGTAAAAAGAGAAATGAAGTTAAAGGAGATATGAACACTTACATTAGCATTTGCAGCCCGCACCGCCCGGTTACCCAACATCTTGGCAATCCGAGAAGCTGCAGTCCTCGTCTTTGTTTTTCCTTTCCTAGGCCGGATAATGCTTGGGGTATAATATAAGTACGTCCGGCTAAAAACTTTTGGTCTTCTCCTAAGCCTATCACTAGTCCGCACAGGCCTTGCAACTGGGCCATCTCCTTGACCAGAACGTTTTGTATACATATGCAACGAAACAAAAATCTATCTCTGTTGTCTATGCTCTCCTCCCATGAAATTAAAAACACCTGACCTCAACAGAAAAAACAATAAAAAAACCTCAAGTTTAGGATCCAACCCCTATGATTAATAAACAAATAAAAAACCCACAAACATAAACACAATTTATTAAGATCACTCATAGAATACCATTATTTTTATTTCTAAATTCTGATCATCTTTCCAGCACCACCACAAATTTAACAAAAATTCTGCTTTTCAAGAATAAAAACTCGTACATTGCTACACATTGTTCTCCTTCTCTCACTTTCAACTTCAAGCTTCCAGCAGAATCAACAGGAAATTCATTCCACTTCAAAAACACACTAAAAAAAATCAGTTCCTTCAAACCTCTAAATTCTTAACTCGCTATCTAAAACCCCTAAACAGCTCCCCTAAATACAAATCACTAAAACCCTAGCAACCGCAAAATCTCGAAAATAATTCCATTGTTCAGCACACGCAACAGGCGTGCTTACACTCTAACATGAATACTCAAAAAAATCTACCATAAAAAATTTACTAAACACTAATTATCCACATTTAAAATGCCCTAAATTACTCTTATACACAAAAATCATCAAAATAAAATTACTCTAATAACTAATTCGCACTAATTTCGATCATTTTCAGTAATTTCAGCATAAAAAAACAAAGACGTGTGCAGATTTTTATTTCAGTAACTAAGGATTTCAGAAAAAATCAATGCATGCAGGGAGGATAGACAGCGGAAATTAAAAAATAAATTAATCTCTTAAATTTAAAAAAAAAATTGAACGATATGCATTTTGAATAATCAGAAAAATCTTTGAAATTTTTTAGGGGAAAAGGGAAAGGAAAGGGACGGTGGAGATTTACCTGATCAGAGAGATCTGTCTAGAGAGAGAAAGCGAGAGAGGAGAGAGATGGGGGGGGGGGGGGGGGGGGGGGGGGGGGAGGAAGAAAACACCATGAATGAAAAGTATCGATCAGAACATGGTATTACATGAAAACAATGTTAGTCTCTAGGTAGCTCCAATACCATCATTAGTGCCTTCTATTAGTTTTTGTTTTTCAGTTCTTTTTTAAAAAGAAAAAAGAAAGAAAGAAAGATTTTAGTATGGAAGCAAAATGGATTTTTCCTCGAACAAAATAATCATAAAAGAAGAAATAAAAAATTTGAGGATAGATTAGGAGATTAGGGTTTGTCATTTTGGTGGGGGGCTGAACCCCTCTCCCTATTAATTGAAAAGAAGTTGCGAATATTCAAAGAAAAACAATAATAATTTGATCAGATGAGGGTTGTGGATGATAGAACAAATAGATAGATAGAATATTTATGGAGTACGTAGTACTAACAGAAATAAATTCAGGAAGAAAGGAAGAGGTTAAAAACCTTTGTATTTAAGAATAATATCCTTACGGTGAAAATGCTCTAACCGTCAAATATAAAAAGATAGATTTATGGATAATAAAATAAATAAATACAGAAAGAGAAAGAGTATGGAGTAGTAATAATAATAAAGAAAGGAAGGAAGGAAAAGGTTAAATACCTTCCATAATTGTAAGGATGTATGCTCCATGAAAATGCGAGAGAGAGAGATAAAACCCCAGGGGCATGGCGTTTCTGAAAGAGAGGGGGGTTTCTCGCGTTTTATAAAAACCTAAAGAAGCGAGTTTTCGTTATGGTGACTCAGTGAGTGAGTTTAAAAGGATAGAGAGCGAGTTGACACTTGAGCTTTAATTTCTACGTGGACGTGTGTGTGGATCTTCCTTGTCTCAGTCCCGGTCGTTAAGTGCCACGTGTTTTATGTTTTGCTTGTTAACGTAATGGACCCAGTTGGAGATTGACACGTGGAAGGAAGCTTGATTTTGGGTGACGTGTGAACTAGAGGAGTTTTGTATGTTTGATGTGGCGGAGGGGGATTGAGTGGGATTTGGAAAGATTGTGCAAACGGGTACACCTGAGTTTTTTAATTTTTTTCTATTTAAAATAATACTTTTTTTATTATTATCATAAATGTTTGAAATGAACTTGTGCATCATAATTAATCCTAAAAATTATAAAATTAATAATTATATAAATTTTTAATAATTTTAAATTTTAAAATTTAAATTTTTAAAATTTAAATTAATAATTTTTAAAAAATAAATTTAAAATCTAACCAATTAAATTATACCTTTCAAGATTTAAAAAAATATTAAACATCATATATGTGTATTATTTCCATCGTGCTTGTTTTGTGAACATAATTATAAAGTTGGTTCCATTTAATGGGTTGTTTCAAAATCTAATGATTTGTTATAAAACTTGAAATGGTCTGAAAAATTAATTTAAAATTTTATTAATTTATTTAAATTAATTTAAGTCAAAAAATAAAAATATATAATTAATTCAAGTAAAAATCTAAGATAGATTTATTTATCGGATTTATTTGAGTTTAATCTTATCAAAATCTAATAATTAACTCATTAATTTTAAAATAAATAATAAACTAATATTATTTTGATTTTAAAAAAATAAAAAATTGAGGGTTAGATTTGTAATTAAATAAAAAATAATCCTTATTTTACTTGAATTTAATTGATGGGACTAATTAGGTTAAAAATATAATATATTTTTTTATTTTTAAAATAATATATACACACACTAGTTGATCTAATAGCCCACGAATTGATCAAATAAATAATAGCCCACGAATTGATCAAATAATAATGCATCGAGGGGCTTGGCCTAGCGGTAGCAAGAGCCAATCTCCTTTCACTGCACATGGGTTCAAGTCTTGACGTACACGCCTGTCATCCCCGCGATGCCTTACCTAGGCTTGGCCTAGCGGTAGCAGGAGCCAAGCTCCTTCCACTGCACATGGGTTCAAGCCTTGACGTACATGTTTATCACCCCCGCGGTGCCTTACCTGTCTATTGGGTTTGCAGGGTATTCAGTGGGCCGTGGGGATTAGTCGTGATGCGTGCAAACTGGCCCGGACACTCCACATAAATAAATAAAAAATAATGGATCATATCCAAATTTATATTTTGAACAAAATGATGGAACATATCCAAATTTATATTTTGAACAAAATGATAATAGATTCTAAATTTAATCGCAACAAATTATATTTAAAAAAAGCTTGATGATGAAAGAAATAAAGAGAAAGTTTTAATATATTTTTTTTCCCCTTCATGGTTAGGAAAAAACACTCCAATTTTTTTAATTTTTTAGATTCAAACATTAAAATCAAAACAGCAAAAAAATTATTAAATTTCTTTAAATACATCAAATAATAAATTCCTCCATGTTCTAGGTTAAGAGAGAGGGTGCACCATTAAAATTACTCAAAAAAAAAGAAAAAGAAAAACTTAAAATCTCGATCGATGCAAAAACTAGCCCAGTGATATACCATCAGGCTTTAAAAGGTATGAATTATGTGAGCCATGAGGAATGTATTCTGTCTCAAGCAAGATATGAGCCATGGAAATGGCATTTTCTTCACTTCCTAGTATCCAATCATAGCACACAAGAATACACTTCTCACTCTCACGTCAACTATCAGCATGGCACATCTGATTCAGCACAGCACATGCAATTTGAAAAAGCAGATTGATAATTGTGTAGGAAACTCTTAATTCTCTCAGCTGGCCCTGTTTCCATGTCCACAAGCAGTGTTCATGGGACTTTAGCCAAAAGTTTAATGAAAAAGGGAAAAGTTTTTAACAAATCTTGCTATAGATATGAAAACAGTGGAGAAGATGACCACCCATTTTCCCCATATCGCTTCTCCACAGTAGAACAAGGCTGAGATGTAGAACCATCTAACCAGACTGGGGAACGTTTGTGTAAAGCTAACAGAAGGCAAGCTTCCATTTTAGATGAACATCATAGTTACACATACGTATTAAACACGTCCAGCTGCTTTGTGGTAATCTGAAAGAATTTTTGTCCGTACTGGAGTGAACGGAGGGAAAGCTGGTCAGGTGCTCTAATTTGCTCCGTAACTCCTAACTTCAGATCACATTGCAGCAACTCCACTTTCTAAACAACGAATATTTTGCAAATTAACTTTATCAACACATAAATTATGTATTCACTGAGATAAAAATATATATCAAGGTTATGCCCCAAGAAATTAAATGAAGGCAAAAAGCCTCTGATGCTAATCAGGCAAAAAATTATGGTGGAGCCCTTCAGAACAGCGAAATCCAAAACCGAAGTGAAGGACAAAAGACCAGAATTCACCAACTTTCAGGAAACTTCTGGATGTCTCAAACTTCAGGTATTATAGTGAATACAATGATGGTGATAGCTAAAACATCAACTATTGGCGTTACTGTTACTGTTCTTCTTGGTGGTGCTCATTTTAGTGACAGTGCAATTTTAATGTCACTACCACCAAACCTGAGGACTGATGCAACTGTGATCTTGCAAAGGGACAAAACAGGACAGAAGGGAATCAATTCGAAAAAGCAAAGTATTCATTAAGCATGGTCTGTATCTGTAAAGTAAACAGACTCTCCACATCATGGACTGAGGTGTCTCTTTTCTTCTTCAATGGGGAAAACCTTGGCTTCTGCTTGATGCGTAAAACTATGCAGTATTGACATTTTCTGCTGTTTCCCAGTTACAAGAACTTCACACTGACTCTTCATCTGGCCGTAAGGAACAGGTAATTTTGAACCAACTCTTTTCTTTTTCAAACTTTCCTAAATTTGCAATTTTCAATACATTCCACAACCATTCCTTGCTAAGGATCACGGATCTAAACAGCATAAAATGGGAAAGAAATGCAGCCAAGGAATGACATTCCATGCACCAAGCAGTTAAATGTTGAAAAGGAAATGAAGAAACAGGAAGTGCTCCTCTTACTGATTCCAGAAGTTCTTTGACGCTTAGGATGTCAAGTGTATGGATAGATATTGATGTTCTGCGACCTGACTGGCTTCAATTTAGTTCTGTGAAGGTTTCATCATCTGTCAAGGAAGCTGCAGGCATGATCTGAGAGACAACCAATAAATTAAGTGAACTATCACCACGGATGCTAACTGTAAGATGGAAAATATTAACTTAATGATGTTACCTCCTCAAATGCCTGAAACTCCATCAGGTAAGAGGGGAACATGGCCTAGGTGTATCCATAAACAGGGGAGCTCCGGATGGATAGGCATCATCAGGTGAAAACTCCTGCATTAATTGCTGTTTTATGCCTGATAATTCATCCTGGAAAAAAAATGAAAAAGAAAAAAAGGAGTGATTTTTGATAAACACCGCACGTATAAATGTGGATGAACACCGCAAATATAATGCCTGATAATTCATCCTAATATATTCTCTAATTTTTACATGACACAATTGTGGCTAATCCTTTATCAGATCTAGGAAAGAGGGATTCACTAGTGATCTTGTTAAGAATTGGATAAATATAAATAAGAATATCACCTCTGATAATTTGACAAATCTGGTCATGAATTGGGACGTCAGGGTTTCCTTCAAATGACTATCATCCGCTTCCACATGTGAAAGAGATTTTAAAGCAGCAACATCCTCCTCCTCTGATCCATTTGCTATTTTCCCGTCATCAGATTCTACGTAAACAGCCTGCAGCCTGGTATCTTCAACTAATTCAAGATAAGGGTCGGCCTGTGACACAGAACAACAAACAAAAGAATTAAAGCCGGGAAAAGAAAGAAATTTTTAAAAAAGAAGTTGAACAGTGAATATTAGAGTTTTGAATAGAATTTTTTTTTTTCAGATCAAACTAGATTTAGAGTTTAATATATTTTTAAAGAAGAAGTTGAACAGTGAACATTAGAGTTTTGAATAGAATTTTTTTTTCCAGATCAAACTAGATTTAGAGTTTAATATAAATATTATAAACCGTTTAATTGTAAGAATAATTAAAAATCTTGCTCTGATATCAAATTTGACGCAGAACAACAAACAAAAGAATTAAAATCAGGAAAAAAAAGAAGTTTTTAGAAAAGAAATTAAAAAGATAAAGCAAATAAAGAGAAGAAAGGGGATTGAAGATATGCAAAATTAAAATCAGGAAAAAAAGAAGTTTTTAGAAAAGAAGTTGAAAAAATAAAGCAAATAAAAAGAAAAAAGGGGATTGAAGATATGCAAAATCTATAATTTTTCATTAATCATCAAAACTATCTCTCACAATAACAAGAGAGCATATAAATAGTAAATTCTAAAACATCCTACTAATAGGCTCGGCCCAAATTGTTTAACATAAATAATAAAATAATAATGAGCAGGTCTAAATAGACTAAATAAATAAAATAACAATGCAATGGGCCCAAATGGGCTTAGTCTCCCAACCACAACCTGACAGGTTGAGCCATCCTACGCTATCTCCGTCCATATACTCATATAATTTGTGGTGTGGGTCTGGTGTTCCCACCAGCCTGCCATAATATTCATAAATTCATGCAAATATATTAACATGTCATTGTCATAGAAAAACAAAAACAAAACATTTCCTTCTAAATGGTAATGGAAAAGTAAACTAACTGTTTTTTCTGTTGGATAGGATTTAACAAAAGAAATTAGCTCTCGAAGATTTCCTTCCCCTGCTGCAAAAATAAGCATGAATGATGTGTGAAGATAGACCTTCTACGAGATGGTTGCAGACCTGCTTAGATATGGATGCAGGAAATAGATATTGGAAGTAAATTGCACCAACATAACCAATCTAATAATTTCAAAAAATAAACTTCAAGAACAATTAAAAAATCATAAATCAGGGATCTTTTAGCCAAAGAAAAAAGAGGAATTAGAGAGCAAATGTTGTCAATCCCTACAATCAAAACACATTACCAACTAACCTTCTTGAGCTAGAGAGATGCTCCTAAAAGAGAGTGCCAGCTGAAAACAACGAACTAGTGCCATGTGACTTGAGGTCTGTATCCATCAACATACAGGCTAAATTAAATCATCAAATAGAAAGCATAAAATTCTTTAGTTATCTTAAGCCGGGTAATTTGAAAGAAATGGCAAGACATCAAACTTTTTTTTCTGGCTAGCAATTTTCTTCTCCAGATTCAATATCAGTATCATTGCAAAAAAAAAAAGTTGATAAATGGTAAGATGAGAAAAAATGTTGCTGGCTTGAAGTATCATTGTAAGTTCAAAAGATTCAAAATGAATTACCAGATATACTTTGATAAATTAAGAAATATTGTAACTGAGAGGAGATTGAAATAAATGCATCCTCTCACCTTAGATCGTGTGAAAAGCAAAGTGATATTATAAGTATGGCTCATGGCCTCAAAATTTGTAGGCATATTCTCTGCAGATGTAGCCTGGACCCATAATGATGAAAGCAAAAGACTAATTTGATGGCTACTTAGTCGAAGGGAAGTTAGCTGCCAACGAACATTCAATTACCTGAGACCATTTAAAAAGGATGTGAAAAGGAGATCCCAGCTGAAAACTAAATGAATTCTCAAATGCAAAATCTTTGGAGCTCCATACCATTTTTCCATCTAGTGCAGCATGCTTGAAGCTGTTTAAATGATCATGAGAATCATGTTTTTCACCCATATTTGAAATTGAATTGCCTTCTTCCCAAGATTTTCCATCCATGGCTTCAACATTATCTTTGCTTTCACCTATAGAAATCAAAATGGATTGGAGAGAAAGATTAAAGAACTGTTGTATTTATTCTTCTGTGCACTTTTGTTGTCTTTAAATAGACTTTGAGTTTTCCACTAATGTAACTACTATCCTATTAGTTAGCCTAAGCATGATATACATTTAAATTTGAAAAGCTTATTATCTTATTTCTCTTGTTAACTTTATCTCCTTTGTTTCAGGAATTTATTGTTGGTATTGAAGAGTTCTCGTTGACATGTTCTTCTACACACCTCCGCAGTTAAAAGGATAAGAAATGAACAATGAGATTGTCACGCAGAAGAAGAAACAGAGTGGAAAACAACAGCTTAGTGAGGGCATCTGCATATTAATCTCTGCTAGATACAAATTGAACATGAAGTTGACAATGTAGAATTTGATCACGAACAAAATGAAAGTTAATTTCAAAATATTTTGTGTGAGCATTAAATAGAGGATTACTGATCAAGTATGTAGCTTCAATGTTGTCACACCAAAGAATTGGAGGTTAGACAAGTTGAACATGAAAATCAGTTAGCAAGGATTGCATCCATTGAAGTTTAGCAGCAGCATAAACAAGAGCTTTGTATTCTGCTTTAGTATTACTGCGTGTAACGGTTTGCACCCTTATGAAATTAAATTTTGGCCTAGATAAACACAAAAGGCACCAACTAATCGTCTATCATCACGACCAGATGCCCAATCCGCATCACTCGTAAACTGCAAAGGCAACATCAAGCTTAGTGAAGGAGAGGTACTGCAACCCGCCAACTATGTTGCAATACAAATGAGGGTTAGCAAAAGGTATTCCATCAGATTTTGATAATGACTGGGAGGTGGACATGGGCTTTAAGCATGGCTTTACTTTGTCCATCTAACTGCGAGTAAGAAGATCCAGAATATAATGGCACTAGGATAAATGCAAACCACTGGCGTCTTTTGTTGCTTCAATTCCTAAAAAGAAATTCAAGTCATTAATGTCAATGTCTTTCACTGTAAACTTGTTTTGCAACAACGTAACTACACAGTTAATAGATTGCATGTTAGCCCCATCTAAAATTATATCATCGATATAAATGAGAAGATAAATGAGTGTGGAGCCTTGGTGATAAATATATAGAGTGATCAGCTTGACTGCTAATGAATCTAGTGGCCTGCAGCTAATTAGTCAATCGAGAGAACCATGCTCTTGGTGCTTGGCAAAGACCATACAGAAATCTCTACAACTTACAAACATGGTGAGGCAATTATGGATGAATGAAGCCAGGAGGTTGAGTCATAAATACATCTTCATGGAGAAGGCCATATAAGAAGGCATTTTGCACATCTATTTGATAAAGATACCAACTATGAGAAACTGCAAGAGATAACATCAAATGGACAGTAGGTGCTTTAACCACGGGACTGAGTGTCTCACCAAAATTAACATTCTCTTATTGATGAAAACCTTTGGCTACTAGACGTGTCTTGAAACATTTAATGTTACCATCAGCTTTTCTTTTGACTTTGTAAACCCATTTGCAACCAACTAGATTAGCATTCGGTGGTTTGGGAACTAGAGTCCAAGTTCTATTTGCTAACAAGGCATCAAATTCTTTGTTCATAGCCTCACGCCAATGGTGGTGTTTGACTGCAGTTAAATAGCAAGTGGGTTCTCTATTTTGAGGTTGGAGTGTGGTCATAATGGCTTCGCGAATTGGATAGCGAATATGGTGATCAGATAGGATTTTTGATTTGTGGATGTTATTCTTACTTCTTGTGATCATGGGTGGTATGAATCTGCTATTGAGGTTGAGAAGGTGATGGAGCTGGATCGATATTATTCTGCAGCTAAGATGGAATAACATAGCTAGCAGGGGAGGTAGAATTACCATGAAGATAATTAATTTGAAGGACTTGATGGTGAGATCATATATAGCTGGCTTGGTGCAAGAGGCTGAGTAATTGTACTTACAGAAATAAGAATACTAGAGGATGACAATTGAAGATTTGGTGGGAGGACAGCATGATTGGATTTGGGTGTGAGTAAAGTAGATGTAGGTACTACATAGGGATAGATAGATTCATAAAAAACTACATGATTGGAAATGAGAATTTTTCCAGTTGTGACATCTAAATATTTGTAGTCTTGATAACCAATATTGTATCTAATAAATACACAGTTTTTTTTTATTGAAAATCCATTTTATGTATATTATAGAAGTGTAAATAAGGCCAACAAGCAAACTAAAGACACACAAAAAATAATAATCTAGTTTATGATTGTGGACCTTTTCATAAGGAGAATAATTGTGTAAAATTAGAGTGGACAATCTATTAATAATATAAACAGTAGTCAAGAAAGCATCTTCCCAATTTTTTTGTGATAATTTTGAGTGAGCAAATAAAAATAAACCTACTTCAATAATTTTACAGCGACATCTTTCAATTGCACCAGCTTGTTAATGGGTATAAAGACAGGTTATTCGATGATTAATGCCTTAATTGTGTAAATATTTATGGAGGCTACGAAATTCCCCACCCTAATTTGATTGTAGAGCTTTTATTTTTGTATTAAATTAGCGTTCTATAGCAATTTGAAAATGGATGAAAATATGATATATATCAAATTTGAGTTTTAAGAGAAATAACTATAAATATTTTGTAGCATCATCTAGAAAACTGATGTAGTAATGAGCACCGGTGGTTGATAAAACAAGAATAGAGCCTCAAACATCTAAATATATTAATTCCATAGTTTTAAAACAGAAACATGAACATGTTTAAAGGGCATAACATGACTTTTAGCCAACTAACATTCAAAATAAATGGAAGTAATTTTATTACAAGGAGCTAGTGAGATAACTTTATTAATGACTAGAAAAGAAGCATGACTGAAGAGTTGCGGTGTCAAAGTTTGGTAGACACATGAATACTAGATAAACCTTGAGGTTAAATATGAGCAAGAGATGCAGAGAAGGTGTAAAGACCATTACTGAGTGGACATCGATATAGGATGTTCCCCAAATAATCCTTCATAAAAAATAAAGAAGCATGAAACTCGAAGAAAATATTATTATCTAGATAAAATATTTTTTTGTATTTCAGGAATATAAAGAATTTGTTTAAGCATAAAGGACATAGAAGGAGAAGAGAAAGTGGAAGTGCCACCATGAATGATTTCCAAACCCGCATCATTAGCCACATGAATATGATTCTGATTGTTGTCATCTTTATTAAGCAAGTGAATATTGTTGGCATTATTGGTTAAATGATGGGTGGCTCTAGTATCAATATGCCACTTATTATTAGCAGTGTGGTAATATGCAGCAACCATAGCTTTAGGTTGGTTTTTAGAATTGCATTAATCCTAATAAGAAAGATCAAACTGGTGATAACACTGTTTAGCAGAATGATCTGGTTTAAAACATACCTGGCATGTAACAATGGTAAATGAACCATAGTTAAGGGAATTGAAACGTGAGCAATGACCTCTACTATGGTAGAAATTAGTTCCATGATTTGGGTTGTGAAAATTTACATGGATGGGGGGTGGTGTAAAGGATGCTTTGTAGCCATATTAACTAATGAAGTGGCTGGTTGTTATGATTAGTACAAGACTCACTTATAAGAAGAAGGGAATACAGTTCCTCAAAAGTGACAAAATCTGAATAAGAGGTGATGACAGAAGCTAAGGAATCATACTCCTAGCCAAGTCCTGTAAGCACGTAGGTGATGATTTCATTAACTATGAGAGGTTGTTCAGCAAGAGAAAGTTCATCAACCAGGTGTTTGATAGAGAGAAAATATTCATTAGCTGACAGAGCACCCTTGCAAACATTGGCCAGTTGAGCGCGAATTTGGACAACTTTGGCACGTGAGATGGAAGAAAAGGGGTGCTCTAAGGCAAGCCAAACGTCATGAGTTGTTGTATAAGACATGGTTTGAGTGAGAATGTCTTCAGTGAGGGAGGCATTTATAGTGGCAAGAATGAGAGAATCCTGACGAAGCCATTGAATGTACTAGGAATTTGGAATTTTGATACCATCACCTCTGTTGGGATGAAGAGCATCAATTTCTTGTGGGGGAATGGGGATTGTACCATCAAGGTAACCAAAAACACCATAACCTCTAGAGTAGGGCGATGTTTGAGCCTTCCAAACAAGATAATTAGAGGAGTTGAGTTTGATGTTAATAGTAAATGAAAGATTGAAGAGGGATGAGATAGTAAGAAGGGCATCAATAGAATTATTTGAGGTGGAAGATGAGGAAGTCATTGTGAATCAATAGTAAATAAACGTAGTCTTTTTAGAGGCTCTAATACTATATAGAAATCAAAATGGATTGGAAAGAAAGATTGAAGAACTATTATATTTATTCTTCTACAGTATGTTCTTCTACATTCTTATTCTCTTTAAATAGACTTTGAGTTTTACAGTAATGTAACAACCATCCTGTTAGTTAGCCTAAGTATGATATATATTTTAATTTGAAAAGGTTGTTATCTTATCTTCTTTTGTTATCTTTATCTCCTTTGTTTTAGGAATCTGTTGTTGGTGTTAAAAAGTTCTGGTTGACCTATTCTTCTACAAAATAGGAGAAACCTTTACTCCTTTTTTGTGATGTTGATGCACCAAAAATTTCAGAAACAGCTTCAGAGGTTTTCTTATCTGGGTCTGACTAAGGAGAAAACAAAGGATGGCACGAGCAAGATAGAGAAAACACAGTGCACTCTAAATTTAGTCTCATGGTCTGGGTAGGCCTTTGCTACAAGCAATTGGTGAATAGAGCATTAGGAAAAGCCTAAAACAGATTACTAGCATAACCTCATATTATAAATTATGGTTTAAAGTTTCAAAAGCCAAGTTTTTGTGGCACTATTGCACTAGTTAGTCCATCAAATTCTATATATTAAATGAAGTTAGCATTTAAGGAACAACTGCAGACCTTATCTGAGAGATGCAAGATGCATTTTTCCAAGGCAAACTGAAGATCAATATTCCATCCATCATTGCCACCCCTGGGGTTTGAAAATTTGGATGAATTTTGCAGGCTCTTTCATAAATGTTTCATCAAGTCAGATATTGCACCAATGATAGCAACTGTGGCTCACTGCATTGCACTTTGTCCAAGTCGTGCTGTGACATTAACAATGTCTACTTGTAAAGAAGGTTGTATGACAACACTTTTATAATCCAAGTGCTTGACCAGGATAGATAATAGCAAATGCAATTTTTCTCCTGATGATAATATAACTATATATTAGTTATGTCCACAAAAGGTTATTTGAATTACAGTCTAGAGTATCCAAAACCACATACGCACACAGCCTAAAAAGATAGCACATCAAGTTCCAAATGTAACTTGTTTCCTCCAGAAGTGACTGCAAAAATGTGAAAATAGGGTAGGCAACTCCTTTTTCTAGGGACTAGTGATTGTTAGCATAGAAGTCCTGGAACAGAGGTTCAAGGGCACGGCTTATCGTTGTAGCTTCCTTCGCTAATCTAGCCATACCACATAGACATACTCTACTCTTGGAAGTATCCCTGCTGTAAAGGTAAAGGAAGTAAACAGGTGCATGAACAGAAGTTATCTCCTCTAATCATGTAGGATTGAACCAATAAAATGGGCTTACATTGCAAGGTCCAACACCATGGTGAAACATTATTTCAATAATTTAATAAAAAATAAATTTTAAAATATAATTTTTAATTAAATATAATATTAATTGATGAAATAAAAAATAAGTTAATTGGATTATCTTGCCAAACTATAACTCAAATTATAAAACAAAAACAACCTTATAAAAAACAAATTCAATGTTAAAGGACTTGTGACATAGATTATGAGACTGATATAACCTCTTGAAAAAATAAAATAAAAATTAATTTAACCAGGATTAAAACGTCAAAACTCGTGAACTTATTTATGAGACCAAGATATTTTTATAAAAAAGTAAATCAAAACAGATCATGAAGTTTAATTTCTAATTGATCCAATATTGAATGATAAGATTGAAAAAAAATTAAATAAAAAACAAAAAAAAATGAGTGAACTTGTTAAACACTATTCTCGGATCATGAGGTCATGATAACTTAATCAAAAGTAAAAAAAAATTATAAAGTTTAATTCTCAATTAAATCAATATTAAATGATGAAATTGAAAAAAATAATTAACTAGAGTAACCTGTCAAACTTGATACATGTATCATGAGAGTATGATAATTAAATAGAAAAAAATCAAAATATTAAAATATAAATTAACAAAAAAATATTATTTCAATAAATAATATTTTATAAAAAGTTATTTTCTCTTTTAGTTTATTGGTAATGATACTAGTGGTAGCATGCTTAAATATAGTATTAAGAAACATGAAAATGAAATCCAAGATCTAATCAAGTGTCCCTGTATTGTTTCTTTTCTTACACTTAGGTCACTTTTTTTTAGTGTTTCTACAATTGTTTTTTTCATCTTAATTGTTTTCTTCTGAAACTGTTGTAATTTGTTCCTCATGGTGATTGATATTGGGCATGACCTAGTTCTGTAGAGCCCTGCCATTAATCCCTCACCCCCCAAAAATGAAAAAAAAACAGGAGCATATTTTAAAAAGAATGAACAGAAATAATGAAAGCATCAATTGTTTTGATGATATTTGTACTTTTTAATTGAAAGATATAGGAGGAGAAGAGATAGATTGGTGGAGCTGGCTCCTGTAGCTCCAATACCCACAATGCGGGGGCCATTCAAAGCCTACTGTTATAGGTCATTGCTGGATGGGATTGAGCATATTGCAATGGTCAAAGTAAGTTACTTCATTCAAATTAGCGAACTTGTTAAACACTATTTTCGGTTTGATTTATTTCTTATTTGATTATTAGTGTTTTTGTGTTGTTGGATTATAGCTAAGTAGCGAAAAGAGATGCAAATGGTAAGATAAAAGACTTATTGTGTATTATCATTGGAAATATCAAGGCTAAAAAATTGCATTGAGTGTTGCCATGCCATGCACTGTTTATAGTGATATTATAGAAAATACTTTATTTAATACTATTCTCGGTTTGATTTATTTCTTATTTGATTAGTGATATTATAGAAAATACTTTATTTAAAAATGATGATTATGCAAATACATTTTATGCTGTTAAACTAATTCAAGCATTTTTACATTATAAAAAATATTGTTGACTCTTCGTGGAGAGCAGACCAATATATTAGTTATTATATTATTACATAATGATTATTTAAAAAAAAATATTGAGATGATACTTTTTTTTATTTTTTAAATTTATTTTTTATATCATAACATCAAAATAATACAAAAACATCAAAAAATATTAATTTGAAGTAAAGAAAAAAAATAAAAAAATAATTTAAACTTTTTTAAAAGTATTTTTAAAATGTAAAAATAAACATGCTTTAATAAGAAAATTTAAATCAGCCTCAAATGAAAAAAAAAAGTCTCATCAATTTATTTCTTCTTTACAGCATGAAAAAAAATTAATTAAGAGGAAAAAATTATAAGAAAATAAATTAGTTGTTGGTATATTAAACACTACTCTGTTATGTGTTATTCATAATACTACTGTAGAAATTAGTTATTATATTATTATGTAATAGTTATTGTTTTAAGAAAAATATATCTACATAATATATTTTTATTTTTTTAAATTTATTTTTTATATCATCATATCAAAATAGTACAAAAACATCAAAAAAAAATATTATTTGAATTAAAGAAAAAAAATAAATTTTTTTCAAACTATTTTTGAAACACAAAAACAAACATGTTTTGATAAGAAAATTCAACTCAACCTTAAATAAAAAATAAATTATCATCACTCAAATTTTTTATAATATAAAAGGAATCCCACCAATTTATTTTCTCTTTACCATATGAAGAAAAAAATTAAAAAAGAGAAAAGAAGAAAAAATTAGACATATCTTAAAAGGAAAAAAAAAATAGGAAAAGAAATTAATTAGTTGTTGGTGTCTTGGGTGTTAATTTGTTGTGCATTATTCAATATTCATGGTGCTATTTTAAAATTTATTTTATTTAAAAATGATGATAGTGAAAATATATTATGTATTTTTAACCAATTTAATCATTTTTATATTTGAAAAAAATTGTTATTGATCCGCTGCAAAACACAGGATAATATGCTAGTTATTATATTATTACTTAACACACACACACACACATATATATATATTGAGATAATATTTTTTTATTTTTTTTTCAAATTTATTTTTTATATCATCATATTAAAATAATATATAAAAAAATATTAATTTGAATTAAATAAAAAGCTTTAAAAAATAATTTTTTAAAGTGTTTTTAAAATACAAAAACAAACTTCTTTTGATAAGAAAATTCAACTCAACTTTAAATAAAAAAAATTATCATCACCTCAGTTTTTATACAATATAAAAAAATATCATTAATTTATTTTTTTATTAACATATTAAAAAAATTAAAAAATAATTAAAAAATAAAAATACTTTCAAATTCAAATTACCAAGCTCAAAATTTCTTGAGGTAGTAGCCAAGCCAGGTCCAATAACATTGGCTACGGAGCCAAACCCAAGAAGCCTCGAGTATACACAAGGAGCCTAAACTCATTAGTTTTGTGGATCTACATTACTGCTAAAGAAACATCCGTATTCCTGCTAAAGTGATTTTTGTTTGGCTTTCAAGTCGGACCATGTAGAGTTTGATCTGGTTGCTATATCAAATCCAGCAGATTCTGATATAGAAGATAAAAAAGATAATATCCTTGGCACTCAATTTTTTAATATAAAAAATAGAAAAATCAATACTTTCTTGATATTAGAGTGTTACATACCATATAAATACTTTATATTTATAATATAACGTACAGTACAATAGTGTTATATTCTAACACCTTTTAAAATATAGAATAATGTTCTCCATCTCTTGATTATACGTGATTTTCTTTTTATTCATTTGGGAGGTTAGGCAGTAATAGATTTTTTATTCCATATTAAAAAAAAAACAAATTCAAAGCCCACTATACTAGCAATGGAAAAACCAAAATTTGATTTGAAGTTTCAGCGACTTTGTAAATTTGGTTTATTTGTTGTTTGATCGATCTGCCATTATGTTGTTGGATTATTCTAACAATTGGATTTCAACAGGCCGTCCAAGATTAAGTGGGTTTGGTTTATTTCTTGTTTGATTACCAGTGTCCTTGTGTTGTTGGATTATAGCTAAGCAGCCGGATGAGATATAGAAGGTAAGATAAAAGCCTTGTTGCGTATTATTATTGGATATATTCAAGCCATTAACATTTTAGAAGAGGAATATAGCTAGTCCAGCCGTTCTAACAATTCAATTGTCTTTTCCACTGAGGATATGGGTTAATTAGTTTAATATTTGAAGGACAATCTTACATTTTATGGTGGAGGAATTTGTTTTTACTTGAACAACAATATTTACAAGCACAATTTCTTTTGGAATGGCTTGCTGCAGAGATCAGTATCCGTGCATATATTGGCTCTCTCTCATTAATTTGAGTACTTAATTCAGTGCATGCTAGCTAGAACATAACAAAAGAGCTTGTATCTGTGCATGCTCTATGGAGAAAGAAAAATCTCCAGGTACATTAGGGGCCCTGATTGTGGGTGTCACTGGCATGGTAGGATTTAGCTTAGCAGAGGCTCTAAAGCAGCCAACAACTCCAGGTGGCCCATGGAAAGTGTATGGCGTAGCAAGGCGTCCCTTGCCAAGTTGGTTTCCCTCTTCCTTGATCGACTGTTTCCTATCTCTCGATGCCTTAGACCATGAAGATACTAAAAACAAACTCTTTCCTGTAGCCCATGAAATCACCCATGTCTTCTGGATTTCCAGAGAACTTCACGACAGTGAAGAAGTGAACATCTCCACGAACTCCACCATGCTAGCCAACGTGCTTAATGCAATCAAACCCGCTGCCCCTCCAAGGCTCAGACATGTCACTTTGCTAACCGGAACCAAACACTACATGGGTCCAATACATGACCCTTCACTTAGAGGCGAGCTTGTCCATCAGGAGCCACCTTTCAAGGAGGACCTAGGCAGACTTCCCTACCCCAATTTCTATTATGCCTTAGAAGACTTGGTTGCGTCCTATTTGCCTTCAATCACACACTCAGTTCATCGCTCATCAATAATAATAGGTGCGTCTTCAAGAAGTCTGCATAACACACTGCTTACTCTGTCTGTTTACGCCACAATTTGCCGATACCAGGGGTTACCATTTCGATACCCTGGAAACAAATACACATGGGAGCACTTCTGCGACATGTCTGATGCAAGGGTGCTAGCTGAGCAGCAAATATGGGCAGCGGTGACTGAGGGAGCTAAAAATCAAGCCTTCAATTGCACAAATGGTGATGTTTTTACGTGGAAGAGTTTATGGGGAGTCCTGTGTGAGGTCTTTGATGTGGAGTTTGTGGCCTTTGAAGAGAGTGATGAGAAGTTTGATTGGCTGGGGATGATGAAGGGTAAAGGCAAAGTGTGGGATGAGATCGTTGAGAAATTCGGGCTGTTTGAGACGAAGATTGAAGATATTACTTGTTTTGAAGCACTTGATGTGGTTTTGCATTTTGGGTTTCAACATGTCTGTAGCATGAATAAGAGTAGAGAATCTGGGTTTCTAGGGTATGCTGATACACTAAAGAGCATTCCAATGTGGGTGGGGAGACTGAGGGACATGAAAATCATACCATGAAGATGATGTCCACTCCAATCAATGCTTAGCTTGTTTCTTCTCAATGTAAGAAAAATAATACAAGAGTTTAGCTAATGATGCAATGTTTTTCATTAAATGCTATTTTTCTCTCTATTGATTTCTAGTTAAATTATAAATTTTATGTTGTTTTTCTATTCCGTTAATTAGGATTCTAATTTTTCTATCTTATAATTTTTCTTCCTAAAACTTTTTCTATCTTATAATTTTTCTTCCTAAACTCATTCCCTCAAGCTAAACCCGTCAAGCTTTCCCTCGGTTCTTCAAGCTCACATCATCTTCCTAAACTCATTATTTTGTTAAGGCTTTGAGAAAAATAAAGGCAAGAAGCTCTCTCTTCTTAGTACTCTAATATCCTATCTTGGTTTGATTGAAGAAGATAGATTCGAGGAGAAGCCTTTAATTAGCACATTTAAATGCACTCATTTTATTTATTACATTCTTGGCCAACGCTTAATCTTTTATGTTTCTCATTTGCTCAAATGTTCATTTTCAAGTTCTTATTTTTCTGATTAACTTGTAAATCTAATAGTAGATATAATTGATACTATAAAACTAGATATTAGATTATAATTATCTAATAGTAGATATAATTGATACTATAAAACTAGTTATAAAACTAGTTATTAGGTTATAATTTTATATTAAAATTTTAAATTTTTATGTATCATTTTATTTACTTATATCATTATGATTTTTAAATTAATCCATCAATAACTCTCATCTATAACCATCATAAAAATTTGCTCAGATTCTTTACCATTTTGGGTCAAAATAGCATAATTGCATATAAAATTAGCTGATATCAAAAATCAATGTTTTTTACGCGTAAAGTTATGCATTATTTTTCTTAGAATTATACTCTATTAATAATAATATTGTATCATTTTTTTCCTCCCCAATTTATAAAAAACTTATTAAGATAATTACTTTATCTAGAATTTACATGATTTATTATTAATTAGATTAATATTTCACTAATTTATTTATTATTTTATTTCATATAAAATTTAAGTTAAATTTCTAAAGGTTTCCACATTCCATCCCATTTATAGAAAATTTTTCTTTTTAATTATCATTTCTCTACCAAAAATTACCTTACCTTTTCCAGCATTGATATACCAGTGTTAAGCTGTGTGTTTACAATGTTTTGTTTGAAAAAAAAAAAAAAAAACAGAGAGAAAGAGAAAAAAACCTAGGCACATGGATGTGCCCTTCCGATCTCATGGATGCCTCGGGTTTCTGTGACGCCAAGCGCGCAAACCTTTCCTCCCATACTTAAGTGTGCCTTTCCTTTCTTAAATAGCCTTTAAATTTTTATTTTATTTTTTTATTGAGTTTAAAATAAAACTCTCTTAAAAACAAATTTATTAAAATAATAGTAGTTAATTACATAAAAATAAAATTTTAAAAGCACTACCCTAGTATTACATATATACTATATCTTTTGGTGTATAAAAAAGCTTAAACTCAGTTTAAGATTCAAAAGATAGCACCGTTTTATTTTTATTTTAATGAAAAAAAAGAAAAAAAATAGAAATTGAGCCTGAAAGTGGACTAGATCCATCAAATTTTACTGGGCTGTTGTTACATTTTGATTTGGTTTATATGTTGTTGGATTAAATAATTATAGGGCATTTTAACAATTCAATCTCGTTTTCAGGCCATTCATTTCAAGTGGGGTTTGGCTGCATTTCATCATATCCACGTTGTAAAGAGATATATTTTGGCATTGTATTCTAAAATATTTTTGAATTTTTTTTACTTTTTAATTAATTTTTTTATATTTTTAAATAATTCTAATATATTAATATTCAAAATAAATTTTAAAAAAATATTATTTTAATATATTAGAAAACAATGTAGATAGCATAGCATTCCATAGCCACCGAATTCCCGTTGTCTATTCCGAGGTTGCTCAGCACATCTAGAAAAAAGCTTTAGTTATTCTTGTTGCAGATAGCATAGCATTCCATAGCCACAGAATTCCCGTTGTTTATTCCGAGGATGTTTGGTCGGAAATTTCCGAGGATTGAAAAACGTGATTATATCTTACTAAATATATGTTATTTTGTGTTTTAAAAGTGATTTAAAATTTTATTATTATTTAAAATTAATTTTTTTAATGTTTTTATATATAAATATCAGCAAAGAAATATTTTAAAAATTAACCATTAAAAAAAAAAAAAAACCTCGAAAACGTATGCGCAAAATGGCTCTGTTATTGAGCGTGCAATATATGCTTGGGCCAAAAAGAAACAGAATTGGGCATTCTTTATGGAGAAAGAAAACTCTTCAGATGCATCAGTTGCCCTGATTGTGGGTATAACTGGCTTGGCAGGATTTAGCTTGGCTGAGGCTCTACAGAAGCCAACAACTCCAGGCAGGCCGTGGAAGGTGTATGGCATAGCGAGGCGTCCCCTGCCAAGATGGTTTCCCGCTTTCTTGGTCGACGGTTTCGTATCTCTTGATGCCTTAGACCGTGCCGATACAGCAAACAAACTCTCACCTGTGTCCCATGAGATCACCCACGTCTTCTGGGTTTCCATGCAACACCATGGAAACGAAGAAGTAAACATCTCCATGAACTCCACAATGCTAGCCAACGTGCTTAATGCACTCAAATCCACTGCCCCTTCAAGGCTCAGACATGTCACTTTGCTAACCGGAACCAAACACTACATGGGTCCAATACATGACCCTTCACTTAGAGGCGAGCTTGTCCATCAGGAGCCACCTTTCAAGGAGGACCTAGGCAGACTTCCCTACCCCAATTTCTATTATGCCTTAGAAGACTTAGTTGCGTCCTATTTGCCTTCAATTACACACTCAGTTCATCGCTCATCAATAGTAATAGGTGCATCTTCACGAAGTCTGAATAACACACTGCTTACTCTATCTGTTTATGCTACAATTTGTCGATACCAGGGGTTACCATTTCGATACCCTGGGAACAAATACACATGGGAGCACTTCTGCGACATGTCTGATGCAAGGGTGCTAGCTGAGCAGCAAATATGGGCAGCGGTGACTGAGGGAGCTAAAAATCAAGCCTTCAATTGCACAAATGGTGATGTTTTTACGTGGAAGAGTTTCTGGGGAGTCCTGTGTGAGGTCTTTGATGTGGAGTTTGTGGCCTTTGAAGAGAATGATGAGAAGTTTGATTGGCTGGGGATGATGAAGGGTAAAGGCAAAGTGTGGGATGAGATCGTTGAGAAATTCGGGCTGTTTGAGACGAAGATTGAAGATATTACTTGTTTTGAAGCACTTGATGTGGTTTTGCATTTTGGGTTTCAACATGTCTGTAGCATGAATAAGAGTAGAGAATCTGGGTTTCTAGGGTATGCTGATACACTAAAGAGCATTCCAATGTGGGTGGGGAGACTGAGGGACATGAAAATCATACCATGAAGATGATATCCACTCCAATCTATTCTTAGCTTGTTTCTTCTCAATGTAAGAAAAATAATACAAGAGTCTAACTAATTAATGATGCAATGTTTTTCATTAAATGCTCTTTTTTTCTCTATTGAATTCTAGTTAAATTATAAATTTTATGTTGTTTTTCTATTCAGTTTAGGATTCTTCTTTTTCTATCTTATATATTAAAGAGATCGCTACATTAGAAAAAAAAAATATTTAGCATTAAAATTATCTTTCTCTGTGCAGACCTTTTTTCTTATATGGTCTGGTCCAAAAAAAATAAAAATAAGAGAGACAGAGAGAGAGAGATTATAATTTTATTTTGTGTCAACTTTAGGTTGCCTTAGGCATCATCTTCCCTGTACTTAAGGCAGAAGGAATTAGAGCAGCCTTCTTACCTGTAACCATGCCAACTTACGACAGAACACCTCCTGAGTCCTGTCCATTAATGATATGGAAACGAGAAAACTGTAAAACAGAATTATAAGTGGCGCTCTATTTTACCAGATGAACAACTTAATTCTTCCCAGAATAATAAACAGAATAAACTCAGCTGAAAATAAGTATTAGTTGGTGTTATTATATACATGAGCATTTTAGTTTTTTGATAAGTTTTTAAAGCTGGTGGTGACTATAAAGTGTAATTGTTTGTTTAGGATGTTTAGGTTTTTTTTTTTTAATGAAACAATGTCATTTTAATTAAAAATAATAAGCCTTATTAACCCAATAACTACTTAACCCATTTTTTGCATTAAGATCTAGGCTGAGTTTGACAACTCTATGTATTGCATAAATCATAGCACAACTAGGCCGCAAACCCAATCTAATTCTATAGCCCAAGAACTGCAGTCATAACGCATTTGACGCAAGACTTAGTCAGGCCTAATATTTAAGCCATTGTTAAGGGTTGGTTCAAATTCAGATGGAGCCCAATTTGCTCATTTCCCAATCTAAAAGGCATCCCAGGACACATGTCGGATTCATTTTTATTTTCTAAGCAAACGAAAACATGCAAGAGAGAGTTCTTAGGAGGAGAAATTAAGTTATTTATGGATCTAACTTATCTTTTTAATGTTATGACTATGAGCATACCACCAGGCAAATCGTGCAATCTTGTTTTAGGATACACTAGTTTACTGCGCTACGAGTCATGGCTTCACCTGGCAAAAAAACTAATTTACCATGCGCTTAACCTAACAAACTCGTGAGCATCTCCATGAACTCCATCATGCTAGCCGATGTGTTTGATGCATATTAATCAGCTACTCTTTCACGACGACTCAAATGTATTAGAAGCTGTTTAGTAACATAGATGCAAGTGAGGTTTACTCACAATCACATTTATTATTATTTAATTAAAAAAATAATTTATGCTAATAAAGCCCATTAATTTTATAATTATACTCTAGGTTTTATAAAAACAGCATTTTGCTGCTTCTCGTGAGAGAGAATTACTGAATGGTGGAGACATTTTTCATTATTTCAGTTGGATTAAGTTTGGTACAAAACTAAAAGTATATTAAATTAGGTTTGACCCAATAAAATAAAAATAAAAAATAATTTTTTATTTTTAATTATGTTTTATTAAAAAAAAATAGTGTTAAACATTATTCAATGACATTATATAAATTAGACGGAGATCACTTGATAACGTAGTATTTATAGAATTTAATCGCAATCCTAATTTTATTTCTAATTATATTTTACTTAAAGTTATTGCGCTTTTAAAAAATTTAAAAAAATTATAGTCCTTATCGTATATATTTTATATGTGATAAAATTGTAGATTTTAATGAAATAATAAAAAAATTATATAAAATATTATTTATTTCATGATATAATAACAATAGTTAAATCTATAATATTTAAATGAAAAACCATTAATATTAATTTATATTTTTTTTAAATTATCTTATAACCTCAATTTCAAATGCATTTTTAACTAAACATATTAAAGTTAGTTTTAGTTCAATCTCATTTAGTTAGTTTTAATTCAATCTCATTTTCAACTAAGTTTTAATTAAACATATATTTTTCCAAATTAATTTTTACTAAAAATAATTTTTATAATATAATTTTTTTAAATCACAACTACAATAACTATTACAATACCAAGCACACCCTTACTTTGCAAACAGGCACGGAACAATACTTTGGTCAGATATTGGATCCTTCACTTGAAGGCAAAGGCAAACTTGTCCACCAGGAGCCACCTTTCAAAGAGGACCCGGATAGACTCCCCTACCCCATTTTCTATTGTGCCTTGGAAGACCAGGTTGCATCATATTTTCCTTCCATTACACACCCAGTTCATCGCTGGTCGATCATAATAGGTGCTTCTTCAAGAAGCGTGGACAACATATTTACTAACTCTACCTGTCCATGCCACTATCTGTCAATACCAAGGGTTACCATTTCGATACCCTGGGAACAAATACACATGGGAGCACTTCTGCGACATGTCTGATGCAAGGGTGCTAGCTGAGCAGCAAATATGGGCAGCGGTGACTGAGGGAGCTAAAAATCAAGCCTTCAATTGCACAAATGGTGATGTTTTTACGTGGAAGAGTTTATGGAAAGTCTTATGTGAGGTCTTCGACGTTGGATTTGTGGCCTGTGAAGAGAGTGATGAGAAGTTTGATTGGCTGGGGATGATGAAGGGTAAAGGCAAAATGTGGGATGAGATTGTTGAGAAGTATGAGTTGTTAGAGACTAAGATTGAGGATATTACTTGTTTCGAAGCACTTAATGTGGTTTTGAATTACAGGTTTCAACATTTCTGTAGCATGATTAAGAGTAGGGAATTTGGGTTTCTAGGGTATGCTGATACACTCAAGAGTATTCAAATGTGGGTGGGCAGATTGGGAGCCATGAAAATGATACCACGAAGATGATGTCCATTCCATCTATACTTGGTTTTTTAGCAATATAAGATATTCTTTTCTCAAAGTACGAGAAATAATACAAGAGTGTAACAAATGAAGCAATGGTATTCTTATTTTTTCTCCAGGTCCACATCTTTCTTTACAGCAATTTCTATAATCCTTGCTCCTTGCTCTCCTCTAGTCCTTTTCCCATTTATTTCAACAACCCGTGCACCTTTTCATCTGTTATAAGGATGGCAAAGCATAACAAATAAAGGATCCAGGTAGAGAGCAGAAACGTTAGTAATATCACCTAGCAACAGACTCAAATCGTCTGGCCAAGGATCATCGAGGAATGTTACTAAGATAGATTTTAACACTCAAAATGCACAAGTAGTAAGCAAAACAACGCCATTAAGGTTTACTTTCAACTCAACAGAGGAGTTCCCCAATGTTGATAATCAAAGACAATATGGCAACTACAGAATCATGAGCTTGGAAAGTAATGAAAAGGTCAACAAGACTTGAAGTCTACTTCCAAAATATATCATGCCTACACACCTAGCATTACTCAATTTACATAACACCAACCCACTCCTCCATGCCCACCAAACAAACGCAGGATCCCAAAACCCCAATCTTGATCAAAATTGTATCATAGAAAAATGGCAATCCAGCATTCACCATGGGAATGACTTCAAACATGCAAACAATTCAAGCATCACAAAACACAAATGTTACTAGTAATTTAACAACCAAAACTACACTTACATTATTCAGATAGATCCAAAGCCTAACTATTTTCTTACCCATATAGATCAAAACAACCCAATTAAACACTCCTAATTGCCCTCGGCTCGAATACCAACTGACACTAAGCATACCTTTGTCTTACCATCTATTCTCCAAAACACCCCACCCTCAACCCACACCAACACTGCAATCCAAATTCCAAAATGTACCTCAAATCATCAAATTCCCTTTATCCTAAATTAGCTACACACACAATGTTTTTTCTATGGTCATGAAATGATAAATTCGGGATTAATACCGAATTAATATATAATGTTACTGGTTTAGATCATGCTAAAAAACAATTGCAAATTAAATGACTAGGATAACAATTTGAGTAACTTTTAATCTAAAGGTGGATAATTCATTTGTTTGCATAGCTTTACTTATTAAAGATTGGGTAAGAAAATATAGACAAAATAGTAATAAAATTGAAAAAAAAATCATTCTCATGTGATAATTATTCCATCATAATCTACAATTCTGAAATCAAATCGATTCAAATTAAAAGGGCAAAAAGAGAGAGAGAGAGAAGAAGAAGAAGAAGAAAGGAACCTATCCTCATCAAAAAATGCATACTCGCCAATTAAATCCTGACCGTCCATCAAACATGACCAATCTCTCCCAGCTTCTCAGCTCCATCAACTACAATGCCAACGCGTTTCACCGAATCAAACAACGGTAACACACGCTTTCTATAATGAATCGGCCTTGACAACTCTTCGTTTAAATCAATATAGATGTTACTAACACCAATTCCCTTTAATCTAAAACCTAATTTCTCTCCGACGCGCGACGCCGCTTTTGAGTCCCAGGATTGGCGAGGGTAGCGAGAGAGAGTGGAGTTGCGGTAGTGAGAGAGGAAGGATTCTTTCTCAGCGGAGGAAGCCATGGCGATTATTGTGGAAGTCGTCGGATTTGTTACCTGTGCTGTTATTTTCCGGCAGGACAGGACTAGCCGAAGGAGATGTTGTTGATTCCCTGACATTTTTTTATTTTTTTTTAAGACAGACACTGGAAAAGAGGAGGTGTTGAGGTTGGTGGACTTGGGTAGTTTATAAGTGGGTTAGGTTTTGGGCTAATTGATGATAATATAAAAGTATCAATGGGCTTTATTATCAGGCCCTATATCTTGACTAAATTTTTTTCTCAACGGGTATTAAATATAGTTACGAGGCCTGGCCCAGCCTATGACCCGACTCAAGGTATTTTTTTCAGGCATTATTTTTAAATTTAAATAGCTAGTTTACACCTGCATAAGAATCTTTTATTTCTGTTTTAAAAAAATTCACAAATTATAATATATATATATATATATATATATTATGATACAAGTTAAATTATTTTTTAAAAAAATAAAATTTTCTCTCATTAAATTAAAAAATATATTTTTTTAACATAAAAGTTGTATTTGAAAGTGTGATAATGATTGTTTTTTAAAGTATTTTTTATTTTAAAATGTATTAAAATAATATTTTTTATTTTTAAAAAATTATTTTTAATATAAGTATATCAAACATATCCAAAAACATAAAAAATAATTTTAAACGAAAACATTTAAGTTTTTGTGAAATATCTTTTTATCAGTGAAATATATCTTAGTAAAATAATTTTAAATTTAAATTTTGTTGTCTAACATAAATATACCTAGTGGCTATGAAAAGAAATATTACATCTTTTACAACACATATATTTAAAGTATTCTCATCATATTAATTTTAAGTTTACAAAATAAAATATCTTAAAGAAACAATGTCAATTATGTGTGCATACGTGTATTTTTATCAATAAAAAAAATTAAAATCTCTAATGAAATAAATTTTAAAAATTTCAATAATTCTATTGTCACAATAAATAAAATGTGAAAAAAAAACCTTTGTTGCAACTAAAAAATGCATTATTTTTTCAATTCTTTCTTTCATTTTATTTCTCTAATTAAATGTTAGAACTGTGTTAGTGTTAGTTTGAGGGGGGGGGGGGGGGACCATTGTTAGTAACACTTGGATTTTTATTTTATTTTATTTATTTATTTATTTTATTGCCATGAAAGTGGGGCTTAGGTTCTTGATCACAAGTAAATAAGCAGTTTCTTGGAACTAATCAATGGCAACATATAAAAAGTCACAAAAACCTCCTTCCCACTTGAGGATATATGATTTCAAAGGAAAAGGACAGACAGATACAAAAAGGGCAGGCTTCTTGCTGCACCAAATGTAAAAACAACAGGGCATATTCTCTTTTATATATTTAATATTTGCCCACTACATAGACAGGAGAATGGAAATATATTTAAATGAAAAAGATGCAATCAGTCAACAACTTTCATTACATCTACATAGGACAAAAATCCAAATCCCATCCCTGTCGTTTACTGATCATTTGCTTCAAATTTCTTAGTCAAAAGCTATAATCTGTCTTCAGTACTCTCTTGCTTGATGGAAGCTTTGAGCTATCCCTTAATCCCTTTAGCCCACCATTTTCATTACCTTCAACTTTATCTCCCTCCCCTTCTTCAATATCTACCTCAAAAGCAGGATGGTTGAGGATGTTTTTGAGCAATTGTGTCCCTCTGAGTGCATTTGTCAAAGGCAAGTGACCTTCAGGAGTATCATCAGTAAGATCCCAAATGAACTCGTTAGGAAAAGCCCTGTAGTTGTATTGCTCAACCTCAGTGTCAAGCTTCTTCATCCACCCAACTTTGATGAAGAACCTGGTGAAGTCCTTGTTAGCCTTCAGTTGCCATATTCTTTTCTGAACACTGTATCCAAACTTGTTGTTGCTGTGATTTTTCCATAGTTCGTCGATGACTTTAAGGTCTTCCTCAGAGATAAACTGGACCTCGGAGAAGAAGACATAGCCACGCGTTTGTGCCGCTTCACCAGCTAGAACAATGAGAAGTCTGCGGGTTTCTTCATCGGCTTCGCGGAAGTTTTGGTTCGAGAGATGTTGCTGGAGGAGGTCAAGGGAGTGGGTTATGGAAGTGGAGGGAGTAGTGGAGGTCGTGGCGGAGATGGAGTAAGCGGTGGTGGTTGTTGGGGAGGAGATAGAGAGGGAGAGAGAAGTGTCGGTGTTGATGGAGATGGAGGTGGTAGGCTTGAGGAAGAGTGAAGAGGGAGGGGTGGTGTCTGTGGGATGGAACTTGAGGAGGGAGTGATGATGGTTGAGGGACCGTAAAGAGTTGGTAGCCATTCGAGATAGAAAGAAAGGGCAAGGAAAAGGGTCTGAAAGCTGTGGAATCTTCTAGATGATGGAAGTAGCAAGAAGGGATGCTATGACTTTGATGGAGTGTGGAAGGACTTGAGTGTGGTTCGGATTCTAGGTGGGAGATAAGGGATTTGTGAAGAAAGACGTCATCAAGTGCAATACAGAGGTGGATTTTGATTGGGTAGATGTGGGTGAGGCTAGATCCCCCCATCTCCCCTCTCCTATTCACAAGTAAAGATAGGAAACTATGTTTGCCACCATAAAACAAAGGACAAGAAAACAAAACAAAAATCAAAGTGCCATTCCGGCCTTTGCCTTCAACAAGCAAGTCGTGCTAACACATGCCGAAGGCATCGGGAAGTGTTTGACTAAACTTTCCTCCATCAATTACAGAACAGAGAAAAGTTTGGCTTCAGTTGATGGGTTTCATTTACTCATTTCAACCTGTGAATGCATTGCTGAAAACTAACATTTGAGAACACGTTAAGGAGGAGCCAATCCCTGATCAGCTAGAAAATGATCATACCACTGCTTTCCACGGGCATGATTGATCCATTCCCAGTTGCTTTCCTTAAGGTCTCTTGCATATTGTCCCCACAGCCCAAACAAGGGCTCTCACTCAACTGGTAACAGCCAAAATGAGGGATAGAGAGCAATTTCAGTTAGAAGCAACAAATACCACTTAAGAGCACTCTCAAAGGAAAAAATAGCAACTATAGAGCAATAATATTCTGAGAAGTCGAAGAACTTAAACTCATGATCCAGACCAAGCAGTTTTGATAAGTGGATGACGATCTTACTACATAGGAAACACAAAAGCACAGTTAAAAGATGAAGTTCATAAAGCTCCAACGGTATCAGTTACCCTTCCTCAAATATTTAACTACATTAATCCAGAATGACCAAGCTAATTGGATTTACACTTCTGATATCTAAAAGATGGACCCCAGCAGGATTACAAAGCAGGTAATGCATCCTGGGATACAAAAATCTTATCTTAATGTGGTCTGCACCCAGCTAATTAGACTAATCTATGTCTTATGTTTTGTAGGATCTCTACTGATTCAGAACTAATCAAGCATCAAAAACCTTCATGTTGTAAAACTTCGCCAAACCAGGAGCAGTTCCGTCAGACACGACGTTATCTATTATGGTGAACTTCTTATAGTTTGCTTTGAGGGTTTCCTCTTGCTGCTTTGCAAGCTTCTCTTCTTGGGCCAACTGTTGCTGCAAATGAGAATCGCAATTTAAATGAACATAACCAACCAAAACATATTAAAAATCTACTCGAAAAACATGCAAGCGTCAAGCAAGTAAACTGAAATTCAATGGATGCTGTCACATGAACTTACCTGGAGCAAAAATAAATCTTCAGCAGCATGCTTTCTGACAAGACGCTTAATTTTACTTGCCACTTCAAAATCAGGGTCATTTCTGTCCACCCAACGGCACTGTATCCTTCTACCAGGCTTGATTGGGCGATCATCAAACATCTCCACTTCTGCACGAAATGCTCTAGCAGGCCGAGGCATCCCAGACATCATGAAGGGGAACTGGGTGATCTCTGAAACAACAGCTTCAGCTTGTCTAAGACACTCCATTTCCACTAAGGCACAGCATGGGATATTTTTGGGTCCTGTGTAGTTCGGGATAAACTGCACATTCTTCACAGTCCCAAACTGACCTAGAGCTGTTCTCATGACAGATTCAGTCACTTGTGGTGAAAGGCTGTCAATGTAAACAGTACGTTTCACCTTCTCCAGAAACGCAGCATAGTCTGCTTCAGCTGTGGAAGTAGAATCCATATGGGATGGCACACTCAACCTATAACAATACATCCAAAACCTAAACAAGTTAGACATTCCCAGTTTTTCAGTCCAAAAACACATTCCATCATAATTAGCCTTTACAACTAAAGTCATATCAATAACATCAAATTCATAAATCAAATAATACATACATATCAGAAATTAAAAATCAAATGAACTTTTTTCCAAAATAAAGCTTCCAGAGTTTTGAAAGACTGATATAATGATGTTGCCACATGCTCCTATCCTCCTTGATTGCTCTAAATGTCATTCCATATAGTTTATTATTCACATCATGAACAAAAATAGACCCAAACCATAGCCACATAACTGGAGACTATCTTCCCATTATCCAAACCTACAACTTGATTTATCAGTCGAACATAAAATTCAGTTTCATTACTGCTGTACTCCAAGAAATCGAGACACGTGCTATATTCATAGATATAACCACACAAGAACGAAAGAATAGTACGGCATATCAATAGCATAGTAACCATATCTAGAAGGAAAATAGTAGAAACCATCTTGACCAAAACCCACCCACCATGAATTTTGCAATTGGGAACCAACACAAAAGCAACCCACCAATGCTGTATCAACAGAATGAATAGTGTGGAATGCTAAGGCTGAAGTGACTGTAACACCTCATTTTACAGCGAATCACTTATGCACCTCCCAAACACACATGAGAAAAATATGAAAGAACAGTACAGCATATCAACAACACAGTAACCACAACTCACTGACAAAAAACCATATCCAAAAAGATATTAGTAAATCCCCTCTACACAGCCTCAAAACTAAACGACCAGAATCCACCCACCATGTATTTGCTATTTGGAACTTAAAAAAACAACATAAAATCAAATCAACTGAATTCATAAAAACATTCCCTTGTTCAAAACTTCAAAGTTATCAACACAAATTTTATCAAAATGATTTGGAATTTCATAGCTTTAAGCTATCAATGAGTTCATAACTATCAGCAGTACATTAAATTATTTAAAAAATAACAGCAAAAAAACTGACATTTTCTTCGCTTTCAGCTACTTTCTCATAAAACAAACAAAAACCCTAAATTTGAAGCGGCCATACCTGGATCGTGGATGAACGATCAAATTGAAACAGAACTAACGAAGGTGAGAAAATTTTGAAGGGAGGTATTCTTTTACGAGGATGAGAAATCAATTGGTAAAATAAAAAAGAGAGCCCCGAATCAGGGAATTAGGCCCTTTTTTTAATTTGGGCCTCCCGAGCCTTGATTATTTTGTTAAAGATCGAGCTCTGCTCAACCCAGAGTTAGGGTTGTAGGCTGAGCAAGTTCACAGGAAGGTAGGGAATAACCTGGTTTTTTTATTAAAATAATACTATTTTAATTCTCGCGTTTTTTTTTTTAACGAAACAAGTATGATTATAATTTTTTTTAATAAAAATACCCAAACTAAATTTTTATTAAATAAAAAAATCTTTGAGCTAATACTTAAGTTGTTGAATGATTAAATTAATCTTTAAAAATAAATACATTCTAAATCTTTGAATGAATTTGTTTTTTAAGTTGTTTTTATTTTTAAAAAATATTAAATTAATATAATTAAATTATTTTTAGTAATTTTGATCTATTAATATAAAAAATACAGTATAATTAAAAAATATAATTTTAATATATTTTAATTAAAAATTAATTTTAAATTTCAAATATAGATATGAATGCGACAAAAATAACCTAGACTAGCTAGGAATCACAGTAGCTAGGTCCATGTTGCTGGATTCCACACGTTAACATTATCTAACATATTATTTTGTGATTTACAGCGGATTAATAAGAATTCTTTATTTTAAATATTACAAAAGTATAAAATATAATTTTAAATGTTTTAGGTTTAGTTTACGGAGTCAAACCCCCTTATCATGAGTCTATTATTATATTAAAATAATATAAAAAATAATTTGAAGTAAAGAAAAACATAAAAATATTTTTAAAGTACAGGAATATATATATATATATATATATCATCCAACAGTTATTGGGACCTTTGCTTTTATTCAATATATATAAAAATTGAAGCTAAGATTAGTTGGTTAATCGATAGCATGACTCTAATAATAATAATAATCATGCATGTATTTCATGTTAATCTCAGGGATGATTTTAAAAAACACTGTGAATTGACTTGGGTTGCATGTATAAATAAAGGATGAATATTTAATTTATTTTTTATGTTGAATAATAAATAAAATATAGATAGGGATGGTTGTGCGCTACGACGTAAAAAATGCAAAACGACAACTAAATGAAATGCCCCCACGCAGGATCGAACTACGGACCTTCAGTTTACAAGACTGACGCTCTACCACTGAGCTATAGGGGCTCTTATACGCACAAGCAAATAATACTTAAATAATATATGTGATAGTGAAACTCTTTACCACCTTAAAATATGTGAACATTTATTATTATTGATACACACGTCTATGATATCAATTCAGACCGTGAAAGTTTCGTTTATGCATGATGTTCTTAACCCATTTAGTTATAACTGTATTTCCTGTTATTTATGTTTGATTGCATGGCTAGCTATCTAGGCATCAAGCTGCATGAATGCATGGGTCAAAAGGCAGAATTTGCTTTGATATTTCAACATGCAGCCACTCTCAACCTTGCTGAAGCTGACTAACAGGGATTAAGCTTCGGGATGCTCTTGTAAAACAGGAGGCCTGGGTCTTGTTTGGGGTTCAAATTAACCTCTGGTATTTCATCATATTAATCTCCAGGAGGGGAAGGGAACGGTTCGTGAAGTATGAAGCAGCAAGACAGCCTGTGGATAGAACATAAACAAAAACATGCACCTTCTGAAAGTGTCGGAACCTTATGAAGAACCATCTGATGGTAAGAATTGAATACATAAATTGCCAGCTGAAAGTTACAAGATAACAAAGTAATTGTCATGCTGATGGTAGAGGTAGAATCACTTGGCGTTCCAGAAAATTACCCTTTTTTTTTGAAAAAAACAATTTCGTTCTACAAGAAACCAAATGCAAACCCAACAAACCACAACCAAGAAATCAAAATGCTTCAGGCACTCATTTCAGAAGTTATGCTGCAAGAACAATCTTTCTTGAGGTGAAGCAGGTCCAATCTCTTCCTCCAAACTCCTCAACCCATCCCCGACGTTTGCCACATAGCCTAAATTTCTTGTTGAGGTTTTGCCATCAACATCTGCATCGGAGGCTGAAGACTTTCTCCCTTGGGAGGAAGTAACACTAGGGAAAGTTATCCACGATGGCGCTCGAAACTCGATCCTTTGGTCTTCCCCTTCTATAACATCAGTTTCTGAGACCGCTGATCGGTTCGAAGATCTTTGAGAAGATTTCTTGTGCAATCTACTGCTTCCAAGAACAACTTCGGTTGGCAATATTGGTTGGTCATTACTTGGACTGCCCATCAGTTGTGCAAGGGCACGTTCCAAAGCTGTTGTTACTTTATCCATGGATGGCCTTTCCTTCCCCCTCATTCTGACACACTTGCAAGCCACATTTGCAATCCTTTTCAAAGCTTCAGGATCGGATGGAGGCTTCAAAACTGGGTCCAATATGGCTGGTATATCTCCTGCTTTGATCAGGGGAACTGCCCATTCGACTATATTTCCTTCTTCGTATTGCATATCTATGGCCTTTCGGCCACTGAGGATTTCCAAGAGTAACACGCCAAAGCTATAAACATCGGATTTGGTTGTGAGGTAGTGAAGCCTATAGTACTCAGGATCAAGATAGCCAAGAGTTCCTGCGGGTAGCTCAGCCAATGGCGAGCTACTATTAGCTGGCCCCAACAAAGAAAGGCCAAAATCAGACACTCTGGCGTTGTGTTCTTCATCAATGAGAATGTTCGAAGATTTGATGTCTCGATGAATTACAGGTGGGCAAGCGTAACCATGCAAGTATTCAATTCCCCTAGCTGCTTGTACTGCAATGGTAACCCTTCGAACCCAATTCAATTGCTCTTTTAAGGCAGGGTTCTTTCCATGAAGATGCTGGTGCAAGGATCCATGAGCCATGAATTCATAAACCAGAAGCCTTTCTCCACCTTCTTCACAATAGCCAAGCAAGTTGAGCAAATGAGCATGGTTTAGTCTTGATAGCAGATCAAGCTCAGTGTGGAATTCTTTCGAGTTTTTCTGCTTATCAGAACACACTATTGCCTTTTTCACCGCAACAAGTGTCCCATTCCTTAAAACCCCCTTATAAACACATGAGAAACTTCCTTTTCCCACTAGGGATTCTTCCTTGAATCCGCTGGTGGCCTTCTCAAGTTCCTCATAAGTGAACATCTGTGCCCTCCTTAACTTGATCTCATCCATGTCGGGACGGATTCTTCCGTTATCTTTAGAAACTGAAGAACCGCTACCGATGTTTTTCTTGGTCTTTGATTGTTTTGCCGAGCATTGACAGTTCCTCAAACTATAGCGAACATACAAAATAGCAGTTGTTGTCACAACCACCACCAAGAGCATAGCAAAGCCAATCTCCGCAATAATGACTGGCAATTGCAATGACCAAAACCTGTTCTTTTCTTTAGCATTATTGGAATATAAAGAAGAACAGTTTGAGAAGCATTCTGATGAATAACAACTGGAACAATTATAATCACACTGACGATCTGATTTCGAAGTGCATTTGGTTTTCTGGTACATTTCAGCAGGACAGCCATTACTGCAAGACAAGCAAGCACGAGAGCCTGGAGATGGGCACGGTGTGCTGGCACCAACAAATTCAAAGGAACCGGGAGGGCAAGGAGTAGTTTTGCAGAGTCCAGGTGAAACAGCTAGGGGAAGAGAGCTAGGGAACCCAAGACCCCAGCAAACAGGTAGGAGAGATTTCTCGGCAAGAATTCCACAAGTGAAGTAATTTCCAGCAGCTATTTCGTACACCTTAATGCCAGTAGGAGTCGGAGTGCTTGGCTTTACCATATAGCCCCAACAAATCACCTCGCGGTCGTAACTCTTGATTCCACAAGCATGGAACTTTCCTCCCACGACAGACAGCATAGGATCACTCGGAGGCAAATCAACATTTCCTTGATTCAAATATGCTGCTGATATCACAGAAATCTCTTCTTCAAGGTCCAAGCTCCTTCCCCAACAGAAGGCTCGTGAATTCACCCCCTCTAGAATCCCACAAACATGATATCCACCAGCTGCAATATTTTGAAATCTCCTTTCTTGAGGAATCAAGCTGATTACACGGCTACTAGCCTGATCACCCCAGCAGAAAACAGTCCTATTCTCGGAAAACAATCCACAATTAAAGTCAGAACCAGCTGAGATTGATTGAATCTGCCCATCAAACACATGGTTCGTTGTCATGTTGTAACCCCAACAGTCAACAAGAGAGAGGTTTCTACGCCTGCCTGTTAAAGGCTTTCTCAAACCACATAAATGGTAATCGCCCGCACTGATTTCTACATACTCGGCCTCTTCCATCATAGGCTGAGGCACACCTGGTCGAAGATAGCCACTACTTCCCCAACAATACGGTCGGTTAGATTCCAACAGTAGCCCGCAAACAAAGCCATCTCCAGCAGTTAGACCAATAAAAGGGAAATGAGCTGGAGTTCCATAGATTATAGCTGAATTTGAACCATAACAATTCACAAGATGAGACCCATCTGATTTTATACCACAAAAGGCAGGACCTTTCTCACCATAAGAAATGGCAATGGAAGACATGGAGCCTAAACCTGAGACTAGCCACCATAAATCTGATAGAACCACAAATTGAACCACAAATCCACAATTCCGTTTGCTAGTCATCAAGACCCTAATAAGGAAATCTCTAACAGAATGGCTCCAATTCCCCATCACACCAGCCAAACCCCAAGATACATAGATATGAAATGCCACCAACCTGATTTTTTTTATAGTTAACCACCAACACTACAGGTAGACAGGGACTTCATTGAGGAGGACTTGCATGTTAGCTAGCCTCTTAAACCAAGATGTAAAATTCTGATGTCTGTCATTGTTCCACAACATAAACCAGCAAAGAATGCGAAAATCCATTAAGAACAACACCTAAACACCAAGCCATACTCCTTTTTTTGCATCCAAAGACCACAACACACTACCCTCAAGCATATGCAACAATGGAGAAGAAAATGTGATGAACAGCACAAATATACTTGAAGCTACTGATGGTCAACCAAAAAACAAACCAAAATCCAGAATAAAAGAACTGGCTATCTTAACACAAGAACCTCTACAAACTACAATCTTACAAAGACAACACCTTAAGTTGAAAATCCAAGAACTTGTCCAGGTGTTTATCTCTATACCTCCCTGCTTTAAGAAAAGAACTTACCCTTTAACTGAAAGTGAGACTTCTGCAAGTTCTGGATCAAGAAACTCGCATTAGATCACATTTAGAGCCAAACCTCAGCTTCTTTCAAGTATACCTTCAACCCCCCCTCATTTTTAGTAAAAAGGGCTTCTCTCTTTTGCATGTAGGCTACTGAAGAATGCTAATGCAGTTTCAAGAAAAAGAAAAAGAAAAACCTTGAGGTGGGATGAGTATGTTGATGATGGTTACAGGAGCATTGTGGTTTCAGGCAAGAGAGAGAGAGAGAGAGAAATAAATGTCCATAAAACTGCAGCTTCTCAATACAGGCAGGTGTAGGTGAAGACAATAAATGAGGTAGTTAATGCTATATGATGTTTTTCATGCCATGTTTACTGCACTCTATAGCTTTTGTCAAACCTCTTCTTTTTAACTCTTTCGCTTCTTGAGTCAAAGTGTAAAAACCACCTTCTTCTTCTTCTTCTTCTTCTTTGATGGGCTCTCATGCATGGCTTTGGCCTCCAACGAATATACTGTGCTGAGTTACAAATTTTATGTATAAGAATTCACTATAATTAGCATCCTCCAAAAGATTTCTCAATGATTATTATCATAATTATACTAACCGTCATAAAGATGTTATGATTGTCCAGAAAACAAATTCAAGAAATCCTGCACGCTATTTAATAGTTGCTTAAAACCTTCTTTTGTATGGTTAATGACCAGTGAATTATGGTTTAAGTTGATAATTCTCACTTAAATTTCAAATTTAAATTTCATATATGGGTAACGTACTTGGGATAAAAGTTATTACATAAGATTCAATTTATAGATCAACCCTTAATTTTAATTTTTTTTTTAAATACTATAAAATAATATTATTATAAATTAATTGAGATTAATTCATTAAACTCCTTATTTGAGTTGAGTTTTGAATATTTTTAAATTCAATAAATTTTACTAAAATTACTAATTAATTTCTCACAGTAAAGCAACAGAGCTAATGAAAACTCTGTTTCTAAAAAAACCAAAATGTTCATGAAAATATAGGTTAAAAAAGAAGAATTGGTTTCTGTCATTCAGCAATTGGCTGAAACAGAGGTGACCCTCTTGACTGGAATACACAATTGCTTTGGATTTCACTGTACAATAAACTCTTCTTCCACCCCATCAGGCAATTTAAAAAAAAAAAAAATTCCCAATCCAACATTTTTTATTCAGAATTATATATATTAAAAAATTATATAAATAAAAAAATTGAAGATGTCCTAGGGTTAGCTAGGGACCTCCCTTCGTTGCCTAAAATTAGGAGGGTTAGGTTAAAAATTAAATTGAGTTGGTTGGACAGTGCTTGTACCAATGTTTGGTCTTCAAATGAATTAATGAGATGTACCCCCTCATCCTAGGACACAAGGGTAAGGATTATGATCTATATCTTGATTGGATTAAGGATAATTTTAATATTATTGTATGTAAATTAAAGTATTTTTAAATTAATTTATATACAAATCAAGATTAAGTTTTTTCCTTGAAGATTTCAAAAATGCATTTATATATTTAAAGAAATTTAATTTAAATTGCAAATAAAAATAAAAAAGATTAGGGAATATTATTATTATTATTATTATCTGGAATTAGATTAGTATATAAAAGAAATTGATAAGGTCATGGGATGTGTATGACAAGAGCACAAATAAGTCCCCATTTCAAGGGATATGCATACAGCGTAAGATGGGGGTTACCATCGAATTAAGGAAGAGGGCCAGCCAATGAACATTTATTAATTCATATCTTTGTTCTAATTTTTGTCTTGTTTTGATGGTTTAAGCTTCTCTGTTTATGTTTTTGTGTTTGGTTTGCAGGAAGATTCACAGTTTAATTATTTATATTTATATATATATATATATATAATCCAATTTCTATTTAAAAAAAAAAGAATGCTTACCCACATATTTAAAGCTTGGCTAGAGAAGTCAAAATAATAATTCATCAATTATTCAAGATCTGACCTAAGCTGAATATCATATTAAAATGTAGATTTATTTATCAATTCAAGATCAAAATCTAGCTAGACAAGTCACATTGATGATTTATTTATCAATTTAGAATCTCACCTGAGTATAAGACTTGATATCGCGTGATTTTAATTAATTAATTTATTAAAAATACATTTAAAATGATATTATTTTAAATTAATATGAGTATATCTAAACTGATCCACTTGACCTGTTGAGTCACGAAATGTATCAGACAAACCAGCATTTATATCTTACAGAATAAATAAGTAAATGAAAATAAATAAATAAATAAAGGTTTAGCTGCAGACTTTTCAATGGTTTTCTTCAGTCTGCTTGCTTCCTCTGGTTCTGTGTGCCTTGATCTTCTTTCTCAAACAGCTATTAGTTTATATTAATAGAATATGTAATCCTGCTGGTAGGATCAAATACCATAATCTGAAAGGTTAGCAGGCTTCAAGCAAACCCTAGCAACCTCTTATAAGGTACATTGCAAAATAAATTCAATGGATTAACATGGTGATCAAGGTGATTAAAAAATTTAAACTTAATTAACATATAAACCGACTTGACATACCCATAATTTGCCACTAAATCAAATCAATACCATTCAAAAGAAACCCAGCAAGCTTTCTGGAGCCCATGTTATGAGCTCCACTCAAGGGTACACATCTAGTAGAAAAAAAAGATTTGGACTGCGTAAGTAAGTGAGAGACTGGCCTCTGAAGCAGCCACAATTAATAGATTCCTGTGCTTTGACTGAAGATGTAAGAATTTGAAGGGTTTTAAATTGAATAATGGGTTCCATGACCATCCTTGAGCCACACAATTAGCTATATAGATTAAAAAATAGACCGTCCAAGAAGAAGAAAAGAGTAAGAAATAGAAAGCAACACAAGGGTTATAATTTTAAAATAGATTTCGTTGCTGTCAAACCCATCATGACTGGGAGTCTATTAGAGACCAGCCAACTTGAGATCTAGCTAGAGAGTTACTTTATCGATTCAATTGGTTAACATATAAATCTAAAGAATTAAAATAATATAATTTTAATTAATTCTTGACCTACAGTTATAGTAGTTCTAGGTATTATGCCTTCACTTGTTTTGGAAGCTATGCGTTTTTTTTTCTTATTATTTTTAATTATTTGTTAGAATATTTATGACTTTCAGTGATGGATCATTATAAATAAAATATTTTAGGATAATTTAAAAAAAATAATATTATAAATAAAAAGAATTTTTGTTTTTATTTTAAAAAAATTAAAATTTAAAACTTTTTTTAAAAAATAATTTTAAAAATACAACCATATCATTAATATACATTTTTAAATGAAAAATTATTTAAAATACAACCATAATCATATTTTTAAACAAGCTCTTAAATATAAATAAAACTAAATATTAATTCATAATACATCCGCCAACTCTCAATTAGATATTCAAACTCAAATTTTATTTAATTAAGGACCTCACTAGCTAGCCATTTGAAACTATTTGGCACTAGTTAGCCATTTGAAGAGTATTTTTGAAAATATAATAATATTTTAAAGTATTTTTATTTAGAAATAAATTAAAATAATATATTTTTTATTTAAGAAAAATTATTTTTTATATCAAAACAATATGAAAACATAAAAAATAAAATTGATAAAAATAAAATTTAAGTTTTTAAAAAACATAATTTCAACATCATTTTCAAACACACCTTATTCATCTGGCCCCACACATCCCTTTTATATTCTCCTTAAACATAATATTTTAATAAACTATGATTTTTTGGGGGGTTGGGATCCTTAGCGAAGCCCATTGGATTTTGAGCTTCATGTTTTCTTCTACCTTCACCAACTAGGTCATCATGCAGCCGAATTGATGATGCAGGGTTGGACATGAGGGGAGGTGTATCCTTCGTTTAGCAAGAAGGATAAAAGCCCAACGAAGACAGAAAAGAGGAGAGATCCCTCTCTAATACTTCTTGGCGTGTAATTTTCAATCCTTTACCATCTACGTCCCTTCCATTTTATCGAATCCACTTGACAAACATACCATAAGATTTTGAAAAATCAAGGCAAAGATCAATAAAACTCCAGGGAATTTTGTTTTACGAATTCATAAAAGAATCGGAGGTTACAAAATCCGAATGATATACAAATCTGGCATTCCGTACAAGGAAAAAGAAAATACAGTACAGATAATTATTACAAAAAAAAAAAAAAACAACAATTTGATATTTACCTTGTACTTCAGTATTCAGATTGCTTTTGTGACTGCTCTTGAGGCAGCAGAAAAATTACAAGGCTTTAACCACCTTGAAGACTGTAGTTTTCTTTCCTGTGCGAACTGATCTCCAAAAAAATGTTGAATCTGCAACTTAATGAAAGTAAGATGGGCCATTAATACAAATCTAAAGTCAATTATCGCCATACATCCATATACATGTATATGCATGCATGGCCAGCATGTACGCATGTATTGAATGAACAAAGCCAATCATCACATATATATAATTCACTTCGTGGAAAGAGAGCAGCAGTCTAGATTTAAGCCATGTGTATGTGAAATGGATGAGTGTTCTGTTCTTAAACTAGTGGGCCTTTATCTGTGTCAGGAGGTCTAAGCATGTGTTACGTTATTTTAGGTGGAACTTCCTTGGAAGATTAATCAGTTTAACTAAAAATGAACGTATGCAAGCAAGCACATTAACACATGAATGCATGCATGATTCCTGAAACCGATTTGTTTAAACAGTAGTAGACCGTATCTACTGCAGTTGCAAATAATATGATTCCCTTCCAACAACTCTAAACGTGATCTTCTATATAGAGACTGCTTCGCAATAGAGAAGAAATCGGCCTGTTTCACATCCAAGGAAAGTAAGAGTAAAATAAGTGCTTTGCTTACCATAAACTGTACCCTAAATTTGGAAACAGCCAAATAATAATATCAATCCAATTGTTGCGATGCAGGCAGCATGTAGAATGCGAACTCACTGGAACCAAAAGAAAGAAAGCAAGAAAAGCAGGGAATCACTAACATTTTGAGAAAAATACAATGGCAAAAAGTTATAAGCCTGGAACATAAGACATGAAAACTAGCAGCTCTGATGCCAAAACAGGTCATGGTCTACCAGGTAGATGTATGGCCTGGGTCATGATTACTTATCCACTTAAACGGAGTGTCCATTCGCAGTAATTAGTAGTATGACCAAAGTAATGCATCAAGAGAGAACCTTAGAGACTAGCCTCATGGATCTTCTAGGAAGGACCTTTCCAGCGGAGCGCCTTGTGCTTCTTAAAATTATTGTGTCATGCTTGCCACAGCCATTTTGGCTCGCCCTGTCTACATGTGACCTCTTTCTAAGGAGTTCTTCACTTGATCTGAGAATTTCAGACTTCAAAGAAGTCTTACCAAATGAGTCATCAACCTGCGAGCATCTGAACGTGGCAGATTTGCATACAATCAGAAAATAGCATAAATAAAAAACAGTAGAAAAGGAGACTTCTACAGGAAAAATAAATTACACTGAACTCTCCCTGCCACTGATAGCATTGCTCCATTCCTGCAAAGGTGGAATGTGGTTTTAACTCATAAGCTTTACTGGGTATACTTGGCAGAAACCAAAAATAGATGTGGATATCTTACAGATAAGAAGTAAAATTTTGCATTTTAATAACTAAATATTGTTTCAACAAAGGTTCCATAATAGTAGTCACTTTTGCATGCAGCTGCAGTAATATAATCTGAATCATGGAATCTTTAAAATATAATTGGGCCTGTTTGGGATTGTAGTAGTGGTTGCGATTTTAAGTGCTTTTCACTTAGAAATACATCAAAATAATGTTTTTTTTATTTTTTTTAAATCATTTTTGTTTTCAGCACATTAAAAAGATCTAAAAACATAAAAAATAATAATTTTTATTAAAAAAACAATTTTCAAAATTTAATGGAACTCAATTTGCACCCTACAATTAGGATTACAATGAATGAACTGTCCAACAAAATAGTGGATGTGGACAACTCACAAGCAATAGCCAGAACTAAAGCTATTTTACAGAATAGTATTGGAAAATTCACTGACATTTGAATTAGTCAGAACTTTACCATAGGATCATCTATAATCATCAAAATCACAGTATGAAATATTGCAAAACCATGTTCTTTTCTTTTGGTAGATAAAGAGGCTGGAAAACCACTTTGCTATCCACCCATACTTCCAAATTCTCCTAAGAACTAACCTTAATGCAGGGAAAACAAAAGGAAACGAAGGGTCTCTACAGTGACAATATAATTTTAGATTTGACAGTGAGGCAGATGAAACTCCCATCCATAACTATTTGATAATTTGAAATAACTTCAGCCTCGTAACATTGCCTTGTGATGTATCTTGATCTCCAAGGTCTAATATGAAGAAAGTGGCAGGACATTTAGAACAATGGACATAGCCAGATGCCACATTTTCAAATCTAGATATAGTGGATGTCAAGAAAAACCATGAAAATGCAACATGGTATGTTCACCCAAAGTAGTAGAGAAAAGGTATAACCTGCTCTTCGGAGCATGCAGGCACCTGGTTATTGCAATGATTGTTCTCACTTGAGTTGGCTAATCCATCCTGCCCAGATCCTCCATTGTGCTTTGAATTACATGGATCCAAGAATTTGCCATTTTTATGAGGTAAACATGATGCATCTTTGGGATAATTTCCAGTTTCTGATAACTGCTGCATCTCCATAAAGCATCCAGGGAATACAACACTAGCATTCTCAAGATTACAACTGTTCTGCTGGGTTGAATTCTCACAAACTTCATCATCACGCTTTGAACTCTGATGCATCAATGCAATACAATCTACAGAACCGTTGGAGATGGAGTTTACAGCAAAATTGCAGGCTGTCTTTTCTAATATAGTGTCAGTGATATCTGAATCAGGGGCAGCGATGCTCTCCCTTTTACTACAGGATTCAGTGTTCAAAGTTTTCTGGTTCAGCCCATCGGAACTGGGTGCGGCTGAGGCAAGTCCTGGATCCACCTCCAAGGATTGCATAACATCTACAACTACACCACATGGTATTATGGGTGATGAGATTAGGGAATTATTACCTCCAACTGGATAACCATTACTCACATTAATATTTTGTCCTGCAACTGAACTTGGAGAAGGATCAGTTTGCACAAAGTCATCTCTGATTTGGTCAGAATCCGTATTCTCAAGAACAGAACTTTTCATTTTCTTATTACTCTCTCCAATACACCCAAGCTCTCGATAAAGTCTCCGAGACTTGGTATTAACCACATTGTCGCACAAAGAAACTTGATTTTTATATTTCTTAATCCACTCTGATGGGCTTGAATTCAGATCAACACAAAGTTTAATTCCCTCTTCCGAACTGACATGAAATTCAAAAGATGCTGGGACATTTGCAGTAGTTATCATAGAAGGCTGGGCATTCTCTTCAGAACTGACTATAGTATTTGCATCTGTACCATGAAATGGGGGCGAATCTTCTACCCTGCCTCCAAGGCTTAATTGGGGCTTATTATGGTTGACATGACTCCCAGCATATTGAGAAAAAAACTGAGACGGAGATACATCTCGAAAATCATTAATTAAGCCACCAAAGATTTCCTGTGGATATGTAATGACAACAAAATTAACAAGCAGGAAATCCGATTTTGCAGCACTTATAACGCAGATAAAAAGTCTTAAAATCAAGAGATTCCTTTGATATTGGCCTCTAACATCTCCCATGTTGATTAGCACATGCAGAATTTAAGATCCATCTTGAGTCAATCAAAAAGGAGGAATATGCATCATGCACGGTCCATATGGAAGCATTTCAATCATTCAAATCTTAATAAACACTTTCACCCAGGAAAAAAAAATAAAAATAAATAAACAAACCTTATTATGAGCTCCAGGCCCAATAAAACTTTCCAATTTATTGTATTTGAAATTTCTATTCCCTTTGTTAATCTCCTCTCTGGGACAAGATCTGAGTTCAAAACCATCTGAAACAGAAATAATGATCAGTTTTCATAAGAATCTATATCAATTTGATAGAAACTCAATTTACAATCAGAAATATAATACTAAATTCACTGAAATTAGAATCACAGAGTTTGGTGGTTTGCAGAGGCACAAACCTTGTATAGAATTTAATGCAGGCTTAGGCTGCAATGGTGGCATCAAAGACGTACAAAGTAAAGCATTTTGAACCCCACCTATGGTTGTGCTAGATGATACCAAACTCAAACCCTTCCTCTGCAAATATCAAGGCATCAGTGTTTCAATGTACTTGCTAACATGCAAAAACATTTTAACTGATATCAAAACAAATGCAGAACTCAAAATCTGTCTGTGTGCGGAAAAAAGAAAAAAATCCAAACCCTCATGCCATTAGCATACCATGCAAAACAATACTAAAACTTTCCTAATTTTCACAACTACCTCCTCAAATACATATAAAACTCATGAATAAATTCAAAATTAACAAAAAAGCAATTTCTAAAACTTATTAAAAACAAAATGGTAACATCTTCAAGAATGAACTGCACTCAATTGAATCAGATCCAATATTCATTATTTAACAAAAACTAGTAAGTACTTCAAAGTTTCGCCTCAAAAAGCTCATAGCAAATTAACATACCAATGATTCATAAAACACGTGGATGGTTTCAAATAAAACAAAAACTACGAATTTGGCATATAAAGCATGCCGATAAGTTCAAAAATCTCGAAAACATTTTCTACAACATACTAAAGAAACCGAATCATACTTCTTCAAGAACAAACCGTGCTCAACTAACTCAATTCCGCGATTCATTAGTTAACAAAATGCGCTTCCATGCCAACCAAAAATAGCATTTACTTCGAAAACTTTCTTCCTAAACAACTCATATCAATTACATACCATATATTCATAAAACACACAGATAATGCCAAAAAATATTAACAAAACTACAAATTTGGCAAACTATTAACAAAAATTAAGTTAAAAAACTTCTAAAAAAATTGCCTAATTTTCCAATTTAAGTCCTCAACACTACAAATTTAGCAAATTAATAACATAAATTGAGATTCCTCATAAAATAATTACCATAAAGTAAAACGCAAGCGATTCGACCATTTCGGAAGTTGATTTTCTAGCAGGCAAACTACATTGCTTACACAAACTTTGAAGTTCTTTTCTCGAAAGTTTGCGAAAATACTCCTTTCCATCCTCGCTCTCTTTATTTATCATCTGCAATTAGCAATTAATTAGCAAAAATAAAGACGAAATTAAAATATTAAGACATAATTAAGGAGCTAAAGTTCAGAAATTTTAATTCAAAAAGAAAATGAAGAGAATACAGCGCAAGAACAAGTCTCTAAGGAGAGTGTTTGGGTGTTTAGCGTACCTGATCGGATATTTTCCGGGAAGGATGGCGAGAAAGTGCAGGAAAATGCGAGAAAATTCTTCGCGTTTACTTAGCAGAGAAGACTGATGAGAGTCGGCTAATGCCGTGTTTTTATGGGTTTCAATTTTCAAAATCTTGCCTTTTCTTCTATTAATTAAATAAATTGAGGATATTAACTTTTTGGAAAATCTCAAGACAGTCCCCACATGTTTCATCTTTCAATTAGACTCTTAATTTATTAATAAGTTTTTAATTAGATCCTTTTGATGGTTTTGGTTGACAGAATTATTAAGTTATCATTTGCAATTCATGTAATTTCTCTTTTCGTGCAAAAAATTATCCTCCTCACATGATCTTAAAGTATCAGATAGTTTTATATTAAAAAATAAAAAATAAAATGATGTGAGTTTTATATGACTGCTAAATTATTTGATTAACTGAAATTAATTGAAAAATATGATTGAGATGTTATTTATTACCTGCATAAAATCAAATGATATATAAAATTGAATTGAATTAATAATTCATTATAATTTTTATGTTTGAAATAAAATATTAAACTATAAAATTAAATTCGATTATATTGTCTGAAATATATGAAAAAATGAATTGGATTAACAATCTAGATTATTTGATTAATATTTAAATTGAAATCTTTAGGATGAAATTGAACAAACAAATAAACTAAATAATGTTTACAAACTCTTACTAATAATTTATTAATTTATATAATTTTCAATTACTTGGACCTTATCTACATATCATCCCCTCTCAATGAAAGTTGAAGAGTAAATGCCAGTTAGGAATTGTGGTTATGGGTGAGAGTGATTATATACCACAAATATTAATATTTGATTAAGTTAAAAAATGAAATTTTCCTTCGGTGGAACCCGCTATACTTGCAATTGTGCCTCAAATTTAACAAAAGTGAAAAATTATTGTTTGTGTCCACGTTTCGTTTTTATATGCAGAATGAAATTTTCTTTCGGTGGAACCCGGTATACTTGCAACTGTGCCTCAAATTTAACAAAAGCGGAAAATTATTGCTTGTGTCCACGTTTCGTTTTTATATGCAGAATGAATTATAATTCAATCCGCAAAACTGTACAAAGTGAGTTTTTAATTTATTTTGCACTGTTCACTTCAAACTAAGTTTTTAATTAAATGAAAAGTGTAAAATTAATTAAAAACTCATTTTGCACAGTTTGGCTTGCCCATTATTAATGGTGGATCCAGCATAAATTTAAATATATTAGACTGGGTTAAGCGAAAAAATTAATTTTTAAAATTTTTAATTATATTTTATTTAAAAAGTTAGTATTTTATTTTATTCAATGAGACAACATCAATTAGAAAGAGATAACATGATGGTGTAATATTTATATAATTTAAATTTTATTTTTAATGATATTTTACATAATCTTGTTACTTGCTAAAAAAACTATAAAATTATAAATTTTGTCGGATGAATTTATATAAAGAATTAGCTATTTTATGATATAATAACATTATTTAAATCTATAATATTTTAATTAAAAATATTAATATTAATATATATCTTTTTTAATTATTTTATAACTTTAAATTAAAAGGTATTATTAACCAAATACATTAAACTATTTTTTTATTTAACCTCAATTTCGATTATAGTTTTAACCAAACATATATAAATACGAAAATAACCTTAACTAAAAATATTTTTTATAAAATAATTTTTTTTTCATCACAATCAAAAAAACTACCACATTATTAAATACACTTTTAAATTTAATTTTATCAAAAAAAATCACGAGGATTTGGTTCCTCATCCTCACCTTTTATATATATATTAAAGCATTCTTCAACCTCCCCTCAACCTCTCAACCTTTTCTATTACTGGTAACATTTTATAATTCTTTAAAGTTTATTTAGAAATATAGTTGTAGTTGTTTTTTATTTATAAATGTATTAAAATAATTGAACATATATTATAACAATATTTTTTATTTTTTAAAAAATATTTTTGATATCAATACATTAAAATAATATAAAAATACTAAAAAAATATTTAAAAAAAAAAAAAATCAAACTTTTTTAAAAACTCCTTTTCAAGTTATTGGTAAAATATTTAGGAACAATCAAGATAATATCAACCAAACAAGTTTTGCCGAATAAAAAAAACAAAAAAAAATCTATCAATTAGCATAAAAAAATATGTGTGTGTGTGGGTGTGTGTGTGTGTTAAAGCATTCTTCAACCTCCTTTCAAGCTCTCAACCTTTTCTATTACTGGTAACATTTTATAATTCTTTAAAGTTTATTTGGAAATATAGTTGTAGTTGTTTTTTATTTATAAATGTATTAAAATAATTTTTTTTATTTTTTAAAATTATTTTTAAT
>NW_011499914.1:727925-818627 GCF_000495115.2 Populus euphratica
TACCTATTTCCCCATACTTTTTTTTTTTAAAAAAAGAAGCAATGGTAAACAATGGTTGTAAGGTTATGAGAGAAAAAAAAGAAGGGTATTTTTGAAATAATATTTTTTATTTGAATTTACTGTAGTAAATCAGAGGGTCTCATCTTTGATTTGTTTTTACTTGTTTTTTATGATAATTTTCAATTTCAAACATTTTATTTAGCCATAAATTACCAACCATAGGAAGTTTTATTTAGAAAAGTCTAATTTGGCTTTTTGGATACTATAAATATATATATTTTTTAATTGATGCATAAACCAATTTAAAGATACTCTTGATCATCCGAATAAAAAAAAAAAATCTATCAATTAGCATAAAAAAAATGTGTGTATATATATATATATATATATATATATTTTTTTTTTTTCCAGCCGCACACAGCAGCAGACAATCAATAGCCTATCATATCTTACTGGCCAATGGGAGACATCTTGTGACCTTGTTAACAAGGAACCAAATTCTTAGCCTATTGTTGGTGGGGCAAAAAAGGGCTAAAGGCCCACATGCTGCTCAACTGGATGAGGCTCAGGCGAGCACAGCTGCTGCTAATATTTTCACACAATTTTATAAAATTATTTGTCGGTTACTTCGCCATATAATCCATCACGCAATTCAATAAATTTAATTCAATTGATTTTATTGGACATTTTACTTAACCAATTAAGTATTTTTCTGAAACTAATTTATTATTATTTTATAAGAATCTTTCCACATGATGGGTTATAAATAATTGTTACGCCCAATGTTACCTCTTTATGTAATAAGTGTTTTTTTTTTTTTTAATTAAAGACAATTTTTTCAACCCTGGCTGTCGCTCGTTCTTAATAGGCGACAACACGGAAATGTCAGGTGGAAGAGTTACAGACCTTCCACCATCAGCAACTTCAATCGACTTTCAGCAACTTGCTCAGCAAATGAGAGCACTTATGGAAGCTATTTTGGCTACCGAACAAATCAAAGCTTTTCATGTCCATCTACCATCAATTCTTCGACAACATGTTCCTCCACTACCTCCTGTGCATCAGCACCTCCATTTCATATAAGAAACTAGGATAAACAAAATGGATGCAAGTAGGCATAACACTGCCACTGTTTCTAAAAGCAAATCTCGTTATCGTAAGGACCACTCTTATACAGGGTCACCAGATCAAGACCGCCGCGGATCATTAGGCAAGGCTATTGTTCATACCTCTCGACAACAATCTGTTCTCCATCAAAATCTTATTTCAGTAGCCCGAAGCCTAAAAAAGCATGCGGGGAAGAAGATACAAGTGGCACAAATATCGCATGACATATCAGAGACTCTCCATTAAGCCAAAATGTGCTCAACACACTCCTTCCCAAAGACTTAATCGTTATAAAGATGAATTTGAACAACTATGATAGTCTTTCTAATTCTAGAAACCACATCCAGACAAATAAGCAGAGCTCATTGATAAGTTGTTATTGAACGGGCTAAACTAGAAGATACAAGGGGCTAATAGAGAATGGATCGAGCTCCTACAAGACAATGCAAAAGATCTTTGTAAGTTCGACTCCTTTTCTCCTTACAATCGTGGTAATGGTATTATTAAACTAGTGTAAACTATGCAGGAAAGTACACCTTTCCAGTTGTGTGGACGTGCCTGACAACCTTAGCAGGCAGAAAACATGAAAGCTGGAGGTTGACATTTTTCTCTCTTTCTTTTTTGATGCGTGGGAGCATGATTGAAGGAGAGCAGCAACATCTTATGAATTCTTCAACGCAATTGGGAGAAAGAGAAGTCGGCCAGCTCATTAAGAGACTGAGAGACAGACGTGTCTCCTATGTCCTCGGCTGCTAGTAATTAAAATTCCTACAATGACTAATGGTGTCCCTTCTCTCTGGAGCATCTTAGTAGCTTAGTCAACTCTGTGCTAACAATATATTTAGATTATAAATTGATTAAGAAAGGACAGGGCCTAATCACAAGCTGTACACATGACAAAAGACTCCTAATTAACATTATCTACAGTTAATCCAGTGAACTAAACAAGTAAACCCTTTTCCTACTCTTCACTCTTCAGATCTTGAAAATGAAAAGTATAGGAGATTTGATTCTACTTTAGCATATGGAGTTAATTAGAACCATGTTTCCAGTTACTGTTTGCATAAAATATTAAATAAGCGATGCTTATCCTAAAACTGCACGATAGAATGCTTTACTTGGACGAGTTGGGAGATCTTGTCGACACAAGGTTTTTTTTTCAAAACAGACATGGCCCTATGTCTGATTCCAAAAAGGATTCTTGTTATTAAGTTATTAGGTTAATTCAGGGATCATTGGGTCAGTGATTTTTTTAATTAAAAGAAATTTGTTTATGTTTTTTTAAAAATATTTCTTGATGTTGATTGAATTAAGTTAATTGAATTTAATTAAGTCAATAATGAAATAAAACTCAACTCGACTTAGCTTTGATTCATGGATTTACTTAGATTTAATAACTATGAAATTAATTATATGCATTATTTCATAAAAAACATTGATGAGGGCTCAATTGCCATAACAATTATAGCTATTAAACCAAACCTATCATGCTAAATCGATATAATAACTTGGAACTTAACTTGGATTGAGTTTTACTTCAAACCTATTGATTCAACCAAATTTAAATGGCTTGTTAAATTAACTGGTGATCTGATAAAGTCAATTTTAAATTTTTTTAAAAAAACTTAAATAATATTATTTAAAAATAAAATGATTGATTTGGGTTCACCCAGTGTTCCAGTAAACAAATCAAACCCTAGGCTACTATGATAATAATTTTTAAAAGGTAGGGTTAATGACATGTTTTATCTTTATATTTTTATTTTCTATATATATTTTTATTATTTCTCAAATAATGATCTTATCCATCATCACACGTATTTTTGAAATGTTTCATAATTAAAAAAAAATGGACGAGATTTATAATAGAATATATAGTAAAATAATAGAATAACAATTAAAAAAAATTAATACAATGAAAAAATTCACAAAAAAAAACAACAACAGCAACTCATGCAGTTAACCTAAAAATAGATTAAATGTAAGATTGAAAAGACTCAGTAGAATGTAAAAGAAATATCAAAGAAAAGCTCAAAGCTAAAAAGGAAATTCATGCTGTCCATGATATTCGAGTCTTAAATAGACGAAAAATAACTTCTAAAATAAGCAAGCTCATTAAAATCTTGCCTTTTCAAGGAAATGGCCATCATTATGTTTTGCTTTCAATTCTATATTTCAAAGAACTTGCGCAGCAATGATGCCGATGCTTGCTGATGAAGCTGTCCAAACGCGTTGGCTCTTGTCCCACAAGGAGAATTTGGCAAAGAATTATACAGAAAATGATCTGCCATTTCCATGAAATTTAATGGCATACCTAATCTGGTGTTTGGTAACCAAATCATGGAAAAATTTGACAACTCTGCTAGGATTTTTACTGCTTATTACCCATGATGGGAGTGCGTTTAACCCCACGCATAAGAAAAGAGACAATATGAAAGTATATTACGGTTATTTTTTAAAATATTTTTTATTTATAAATATATTAAAATAATATTTTTTTTATTTTTAAATTGATATTTTTGATATTAATACATCAAAATGATCTAAAATTATCAAAAAATATTAATCTAAAATAAATTTTTTAAAAAATATGTTTTAGATATGAAAACAAACAACATTTTACCGGGAAATATTGCTTCCATCGCAAACATTAACTCTCTAGTAATGCTTTGTTAGGAAAATTTAAGATACTTTAAAGAATTAAAAAAATAAATGGAATAAGATTTTTGTTCTTTTCTCAATATTTAAATTAGTAATTATAAGTAAATAATAAGATTATGACATGGATAGTGTTATTTTTAGAAAAAAAACATCTCATCTACATAAGAATAATCTTACATATAATAAATACACTTTTCACACAAGACATACACAAGTTGATTGATTAACCATGTCAGAATAGTTCTTATATAATTTAATTTTAAATTAAAAAGTTATATTGAAAGGCTTTTTCTATCAATTTCTTTCTTAATTTACCGATTGACCATATTATCTTTGAATCGACTAAGTTGATTTGATTATATAAAAATCATTTATATATAATTTAATTTTAAATTTAAATTAGATAAAAATTTAAATTAAAAATTTTTAAGATTAACCGGTTCGGTCGAGATTTAATAATAATATCATATATTTTTGGATTTTTTTTCCCTTAAGATTTAATTTATTTTCTTATCCTTCTTGTGATATGGTCCTTCTTGTGATATGGTGCAGGCTTGCAAGCTGGTATTCACTAATTTTTTTCATTAAGAACAACAAATCCATTTCACATCACTTGTTAAGTCTTCACTCTTGTCTTAATTTTATGATTCCAGCAAGTAATTTTCATTAATGGTCTGTTTCAAAGCCGTTCGAGTCCAAAAGCCAAGGCCAAACGCAATCCAGAAAGATGGAGGCAAACCGGCTTTGCACGTTAAAGTTGCCAGGTGTCACCTCCCCACCAATCACTCGTTAATAGCCGTTTATTTGCTACAGAATCTAACGGTCACTATCACATCTAGTTTTTCCGTTGGCGCGTTCCCTTCCCAAATCTCTCTCCGTCTTTATAGCCTTGCCTTCTCTTTAATCTTTAGATCCGTTATCAACGGTCATGTTTTCCAACGAACTTTTAAATAAAGTGAATAAGTTCAAATTAACCCTCTCCAATAAAATGGGACAATTCAATGCATTAAAAATCTAGTGTTATGATTGATCACATGAATAAATACTTTACAAAATAAAAATAAAAATAAAAATATTCATCCATTTTTCATATAAATATAATCTTGTAGATTTTTTTAGATAATCTTTATAATAAATATTTTTATATAATTCATGTAGATAAAATAACATGATGCTAAACTTAATAGATTAATAAAATAAACTTGAACTCAGTTTGATCTGACAGGTTAACTTGAAAAATCCAAGATTAAACATTAATTTATGTTAAATTTATAATTAAATTAAATAAGATGTTAACTTAATTAAATTTAATAAATCTATTAAATTCGGCTAAATTAACAAAGAAGAAAGAAAACAATATTGCTTTAATGAAAGTGAATTAAACCTATGATTTAACTCCAATGACTCAATAATTTAGATATTTTTTGAGCTAGTCTCCAATTTCGATATCACAACTAAGATAGCAATAAACAGCACCCAAGGCACCGGCCCAGCGGTGGAATTTTCCAATAAATTAGTAATCTACCATGGGACACAAACCCACCACCAACGGCAACAATGGCAACGCGTCTTTGACAAAAAGGTTAATTCTTATAGATAGTTTATACGCGTAGAACAAGATGGAGATGAGGCCACCTCTAAAGTGACCAACTTTATATATATATATATATATATATATATATATATATATAAAGTACTATCATGAATCCAACAATTTGTGCTCTAATTTCCTCTATATAAGGACCGAAATTTAGCCTTGAAAATCTTGTCAAAACCACAGCAAAAACACCAAGGCAAAGCATCTCCCCACCCCACATTTTCTCTGCACTCCTGCTTTCAATGCCAACTATTTTGCTTAGGATTTTCCTTCTTTACAACCTGCTTAACTCTTTCCTCCTCTCTTTGGTCCCCAAGAAACTTAGGTTCCTCCTCCCAACTTCTTGGTACCACCACCACCAAGCCAATACCAACACTTCTTGGTGCCACCCCCACCAAGCCAATACAAATACCAAGAAACCCTCTTCTTTGTTGCCATCTCCATCTTTTGTTTTGACAAGAATGGACCAAGCTGAGTTAAAGAGAGTTTTTCAAATGTTTGATAGGAATGGAGATGGGAAGATCACCAAGAAGGAGTTGAATGATTCTTTAGAGAATCTCGGCATCTTCATCCCTGATAAAGAGTTGACTCAGATGATTGAAACGATTGATGTCAATGGTGATGGTTGTGTGGATATTGATGAGTTTGGTGAATTGTATCAATCACTCATGGATGAGAAAGATGAGGAGGAAGATATGAGGGAGGCTTTTAAAGTTTTTGATCAGAATGGGGATGGTTTCATCACCGTTGATGAGTTGAGGTCTGTTTTGGCATCACTTGGGCTTAAACAAGGCAGGACTTTAGAGGACTGTAAGAGGATGATAATGAAGGTGGATGTTGATGGTGATGGAATGGTTGATTACAAGGAGTTTAAGAAGATGATGAAGGGTGGTGGCTTTAGTGCTTTGGGTTAATCATATGCTCATATTTCACTAATCTTTATTATGGGTGTAAATAGTTTGGACATCAAGAAAGAAAGAGTGGTGATCATCAGACAGGATCAGCTTTAAAAAGCGTTTCTGCTGCGAATCAATAGCACACGGCTACAGCAGTCGATCATTGACACTCGCTGGCATGTGGCAAGGCAAAGCCATCAAAGTTGAGCCTGACGGGGTTTGGAACTCTAGAGTAGGCAATTTGTATTGGGGTTTTACTAGTTTTTTGAAATCTTTTTGATTGGCTTGGTTGGTGGGTGGTTTCATTGTTCTTCTTGGCTAAATCCTCCATTATTTATCATTGTTTTTATGTTATGTGATTTTGTTGCAAACTAGAATATAGTTTTCATGAAGAGCTCTTCTGAACATCGATGATTTTTGCAAAATAGCTTCCATTTGTAGTGAAATGTCCTACACAGATAAAAAGGAGTTGTAGGTTTGCTCATCTTGAGGATGAGATGCAGTAAAATGAGTCAGGACCTTGAATGGCAGTTCAATTCACACCCTAAAATGTTAAACCTAAATTTGCCACTATAAGAAGAAACCAACTGAACACTGACTTTAGTAAAATTAGAAAGAAGCTACAAAAAAATCCAAAGAAACCACTACTAAAAATGATTGTAATGTCTCTTCAGACATTGTTGGCCTACAATGTGATTACAACTTTGTGCCCAAAAGGCTACAACTGGAAACAAAAGGCATTTTGCAGGGTTGAAACAAATCTGAGCAGGGGAGAGAGATAGCTGTTGAGATGTTCAGATGAGAGAAAAACTCAGCATGTAATTTCCAAAATGAACAGGATATGACCATCTTCCTCCACTTGACTATGAGCTAAGAGCATTGTATATACACCAAAAAAGTTCATGACTTGTATTCATTCTATTTCAGTGTTCTCCAGAAAAAGTTTTATGTCAATTATACAGACGGTCAGCCTCGATGAGGAAATCCAGAAAAGAGCAAGCTCGATGTTCTAGTTTGGAATCCACTGAAAAATTGCAATTTATCAGTGTTATACAAACTCTAGATCACCGAGCTCAATTTCTTTCAAAGTGTTACTATATCTTCAACTCTTAGAGACATGAATTCTTCATGTTCCTCGAGATCTTGGATAATCATGGTTAGCTGTTGCTGGACTGCTGCAGATTGTTCTCTTTCACGCTAAAGATCATCGTATAAATCCTGGATCTTCTTACCTTCTTCCTCCTGCAAACATGTTGAAAGTTTCGAAGTTGACGAATGACAAGAAGGAAAATGTTGAAAGTAGTAGAAATGGTGGAAGAATCCATTATCGGAATCTCATCATCAATACAACTCCTCGATCAAATATATTTCACAGCCTACGTGGAAGGCTTCAGCCTTTTCCATTGGTTTTACTTCAAAATGACACGAGCAAACTATAATTTGAAATCAATCTTGGAGCCTTCATGAGGAATTGTTTTATTTCAGTTGATTTCACCCACTTTCCTTTTAACATATCTAGATCTTTTCCACACAGGAAGCTCCTCCCCATCTTGTATGACTAAGTTCAAACCAAAGATCTCCCATTTTCATATCAGGGAAGTACCGCCATAGCAAAAACGTTTGGCGCTGTCAGTATGACTTCTCATCTCACCACATGCACATAGCATAGGCAATGGATTTTAAACTTTATGTTTTTCATTTGCAGGCAACAACTGATTTTTCAACCATGTAATGACAGAAACCTTTGCTGTTACACAGACTTGAGCAGGATAATGAAAATTGACATGGCATTGCGGAAAACATGGCAATATGTGACTCAGAACATCTAAGAACTTTGTGTTTGTGGGCTATGATAACCATAAAATTGGTAAGAGCCTCAGGACTAGAGTGTCGCTATGCTGCCACTAAAATTGGCAATATGTGCACTAATTATTTCCAGCCAAGAATGAAAGGCTTGCTGACAAAACTGCCACCTAAATCCCTACCACTGCCGATGCACACTTTCAGAACACAATCATGTAAATATAAGCTGCATCAGTTTTGGGATTACCAGAACAAGGCATGTTTGGATCTGGTTTTAGGGACAAATATTTGGATATTATAAACATGATAACAGACGTAAACAGCTATGAATCCATGGAGTTGTAAACAAACAGTGTTCGAGGAGTGTGTGATATTAGAAATGTCGCTAAGAGAATTTCTGGAAGAACTCGAGCATTGGTGATGACTGATGAGTGCATGCATGTATTTAGGCTGGTGTATATGACCTTCAAAATCAGACACCTTACAAATCTGTGATGCATTTCAAGACCGGTCAATACCCTTATCATGTATATTCTGATTTCTAAAAATTGCTGACTTTATTTATAAAAACAGCTTTGCAACTTGCAAGTGATATCTCGGACTCACCTCACTGAGTGTGCTTAAAGTTGGCAATTCGCCATGAAATTTACAATGAGTCATGAGCTTGTGATTGTGCTCTTGTACATATTTGGTAACTACCCATTTCCCTCCATCCCTTGCTGCCAACCTTATCATGGCCTTGCATCCTTCTATTGTAACTGGACGTGGAGGAAGAACTGAGTCTTTTCTCAGTGAGTGCCTTGCAGAGGGAAGGCCTTCTCTATAACATACAAAGTCACGCCCAATAACTGCCATATTCTTTAATGGATGTCTAATCCGATTTGCTCGTTTGGTGAAACCTGTTCGCTTGGCATATTCACAACAGAAATCTCTTGCATCATCTAAAGATGGAAAAGGCATCCCAGTATATGGTTCTAAACCATCCACATTTGAACTTTCCATAGACGGTTCTGTCAAAATCAAGCCATTATTTACAGCACTCTGAAATGCATTGCTGAAGCAGCCTATCTCCTGTAGCTTCGTGTTCACCAAAACTTTCAAAGGTTTCCTCATCTGAACCTCCTTCACTATCTAGAAAGCAGTTCCCATCAGTGGTGCGGGTCATTACATTACCAGAAAGAGAATTCTATCCAATGATTCCTAATGAAATGATATCCAGTGCTCCTCCTGGCCCTGAGAGATGGATTTAAGTGCGATGCATATTGATCACTTCATTGTAGTGACAAAGCCAGAACATTAAGCACTCAAGCTGACAAACATATTCACAAGAAAGAAGAATAGTTAACCATATGACTGCTGCAGCTGCGATCTCAAGCACTTAAAATTGCACATTTTCTCGCTAACCGTTTTCATCTTGAATACTAGCATATACATAGGAACTTGAAAACGAGGTTCTTAATTCTTTGACAAAATCTTTTTTATGTGAGTTTGTTAACACTCTCATTCTCATAAGAAGCCAAAACAAAACAACATAACGTTGATGATCTCACCTTCCTCAACAACAAATCAAATAAATCAATGGAATCAGTTTCACCTTTCTTTTCCAAGTAAAAATTTTGAATTTTGAAAACACAAAGTATAAAACAATTAAGTTAAATTATATATATATAAAAAAAATTTATAAACTAGGATAACCTGAGTTACTTGGCAAATCTGTAAACCACATTAACCTCATATAAAAAATTAATTTAAAAAAACAAATTTCAAAGATGAATTTTTAACAATCTCAATTTTGAATGACAAAATCTATAAAAATATATTTTAAAAAAATCATAATAAAAATTCAAAAAAAAAAGCAGAAAAAAAGAAAGCAAAACAGTGGAATGTGGATTACTATTGTAATCTACAGTGCAACGAGTGGTAAGTGAACAATAGTTTTCCCTTTTCTTTTAATTTTTGTTATTTTATAAAGTTTAAGAACATGATTTTTTTTTAAATTATTTTTTTAACAATATAAAAAAAATAAACTATAAAAAAATTAAATTCAATTAAAAAAAACCTTTCAAATTTATAAACTGAGGCAACCTAGGTTACCTCGATAAATTGGCAAACCAAACTAACCTTGTAAAAAGAAAAAAAATAAAATTACAAAGCTAAATTCTTAATATTTAAATATTAAAAAATGATCAAAAAAATATTTTTTTTGTAAATCATAACAAAAAAAATAAAAAGGAAAGGAAAGGAAAAAAAACTATAAAAAATTCAAGTTCAATTAAAAAAACCCTACCAAATCTATAAATTGAGGCAACCTAGGTTATTTCGACAAATCTGCAAACTACACTAATCTCATAGAAAGACAAAACAAAAAGAAAAAAATTATAAAGCTAAATTCTCAATCATCTTAATATTAAAAAATAAAATCAATAAAAATATTTTTTAAAAAAATCATAACAAAAAACAAAAAGAAAAGGAAAAGAAAAAAAACCATGTATAAAAAAAAAAAAACAATGTGAGGATACACTATAAAAATCTACAATATTTTATTAGAAAAATTATAATATTTTTCTTACATGATTTAGTTTTTATTATAATTAGCCTAACTTTTAAAGGTTTTTTATTTTTATTTTTTTTAACAATGAAAATACTAAAACACCATTTAAATCAAAGAATATATGTTTGGTGTCCATGGTCAGTTTAATTTTTTCCTCTTGGATACACGGTGAAAATACTTAAATGCTCTTAAGAAAAAGCAGCCTTTCATGAAGTGTTTTTTTTATGTCACATCAAGTTTGGTTTTTTTATTATTCGCTATGTTTTGTTGATTATAATCTTTTTGTTAATGAATGTTCAATAAAATTACTTAATTGTACTCAAAATAAAATAAAAAAATTTCAACTAAGAGTCTTTAATGTCTTTTCATATTGTTTTTTTTTGGTACTTGCTTTTCTGTTGTGAAAATTATATTTTTTTAACATAAATTAAATAATATTAAAATTAAAAAAATGTTAGTGCATATATATTTTATATAGCTTGTACTTTATAAGCTTGTGTGTGCCTTTTAATGGTTCAAACTTATGTAATATACATACTTTTTTTCTCTCATGATATGACACATGTAATTGATGCCTGAGATGTTTGTTGCTGGTGGAATTTTTATTTCTCTCTCTTCCCCTTTAAAATTGTAGATTTGTCTTATTTGTTTAATCTTTTTTAGCTTTGGTTTTATTTTTTTGATTTTTGATTTTTAATTTATTTTTTTTGTGAAAGTTTTATTTCTTTTCAATTTAATTTTTTAATTTTAATTTTTTCATATATTTATGTTTCAATATAATCCTTATTCTTTTTATTCTTGATTTTTTTTCCTTGATCCTTTTATATATTTTTTTAATTTTATCCTCTAATCCAAGTTCATAGTGTATTATTTTTATTATTTTGGTCCTTGCTTTTTTAAATTTTTTTCTTTTTTGTTAATGTTTTTTTTCTTTTTATTTTAACCCTCAAATTGAAAGTTTGTTGTTGTATTCTAATTTGTTCTTTTATTTCTATTTTAACCCATATTTTTTTATTTTTTATTTTTTATTTTTTAGTTTAATTTATTTACTTACTCGATTTCATAATTCAACATTTCATTTTTTAAAAACTAAGCTCCATAATTTTTTTATAAACAATGTTTTTGGTCTAATGATTTGAATTAGAAATTTAAAAAATTAATAGAAATTAACCGTTTTTTATGTTATTTTTTAACATGGTTTTGACATGGAAAAGAGGTATGCTTTTTATATAGTTTCCAATTTCCAAAATGAACAGGATGTGGCCATCTTCCTCCGCTTGACTATGAGCTAAAAGCATTGTATTTACATCAAAAAAAAGTTCATGACTTGTATTCATTTTTTTTGGGTGTTCTCCGAAAAAACGTTTTATGTCAATTATAAGATGGTTAGTCTCGATGAGGAAATCCAGAAAAAGGCAAGCTTGATGTTCTAATTTGACATCCATTGAAAAATTACAATTTATTTGTGTTACATAGATTACAGATCACCAAGTTTAATTTCTTTCAAAGTGTTAGCTATATTTTCAACTATTAGAGACATGAATTCTTAATGTTCCTTGAGATCTTGGAGAATTAGCATAACTATTGTTAAAAAATTTACCTTATGCTTGTTACTTAAATCATCTCAAAATGTATTATAAATAAAAATATTTTTTTTTATATAAAAATATATGTTATCTTGTATATTCATTTTCATTAGATAGTGTAGCTTTAAATTGACGCATTTTCTAGATGATGTTTTTATATTTCTCATTAACAGTTGATTTCAGATCCTTTATTCTTGAGTGTAATCCTAAATTGATATATTCTCTTAGAGATGTTTAAGAATTTTTTATAAATTTGATAAGTATACTCTCATGTATAGATAGAATAAAGAAATAAGAATCCCTAAATACATGTATACCTGCAACTTAGATTTCCCTTTCGTTCCAAGCTGGAGGTGAGTTCCACCTATTAAGGATAAACAACATTCAAACTCGTTAAAATTTAAATTTTTTTATAAGCATTGATGTTAGACCTATACAAAATTAGGTTCCTTAGGAGAGATTGTCCTAATTGATAGGTCGAGAGACCACATAGTCATATGATGAGTTTTGTCTTTCAAAAGAGCATCTTGGAGAGACAAGCGACCCTTGTGCTAAATAAGTGACTAAAACCCTCATTTCTTAGCTAATATGAGATAATAACATTATTATAAATGATAATATGTTTCTATACCCACACATGAGAGGCCCTCCAAAAGTTATTGTCCTAACTGGTAAGTTAAAACCATATAGCCATATAATGAGATATAAGCGATTAATGCTCTTATCTCTTAACCAATATAAGATAATAACATCATCATAAATAATGATGTGTATCCATAGTTGCACATGATACAGCCCCGAAGGTTATTGTCCTACTTGATGGGCTAGAACTATATAATAATGTAATGAGTTTTATCCTTGAAAAAACACTTCTTAAAAAGAAGGATGACTTTTTTGCTATGTAAGAGACTATGACCTTCATCTTCTAGTGGATGTGGAATAGTGATATCATTATAGTTATCTAAACAAGAGACTCGAGTAGTGTAGCATGACTGATGGTTTTACAGACAATGTCAATGATGATTTGTACCCACACCTACATATGGTAGGTGTTACAGTGTTAAATGTGCACGGGGTGCACACCTAAGGCATGCTGTCCAATACCAGGCCTAAGGGTGCTGGCAGCCATGCCAACGATGGGATAAATTAGCAGCGCAAATTTATGCGGCTATAAGTTTGTCAAAGGGAACATCGGTAGCACGGAATGCTGGGCTTGACGATGGAAAGTCCAAGCCAGAATGGAAGACTCGTCAGTGGCATAGGCTGGCGAGAACTGGAGCTGTCGAGAAATGCAGGGTAGCGCAGGATGTTGACAAACATAGACTTGGCGATGGAATGTTCAAGCCAGATAAGGAAACTCGTCAGGGGCATAGGCTGGCGAGAACTGGGGCTGTCGAGGAATGCGGCAGCACAGATTGGTGAGGTCTATGGGCTTGGCGATGGAATGTCCAAGCTAGACAGGAAAACTCGTCTGGGATATGGGCGGACGAGAATTGGGTCTGTTAAGGAATTCAACAGCGCAGACACTGGGAGCCTGCGCGCAGATGGGAATTCGGCAGCGCAAGATTTGGCTAGCTTGCATGCAGATGCGAATGCGGCAGTGCAGACATTGGGGCCTGCACGTAGTTGCGAATTCGACAGCGAAGGAATTGGGGCCGCACGCAGATGCGAATTCGGCAGCGCAGGAATTGGGGCTTGCACGCAGAAGCAAATTTGGCAATGCAAGATTGGGGCCTGCACACAATTGTGAATTCGACAGCGCAGGATTTGGGGCCTGCACGCAGAAGCGAATTGGGCAGTGCAAGATTGGGCAGCCTGCACGTAGATGTGCATTCGGCAGCGCAGACATGAGGGTCTGCACGCAGATGCGGATTTGGCATCGCAAGATTTGGTGACTGTACCCAGGGTGCGCACTCGGCAGCGCACAAGAGCTTGCACAAGTCAGGGGCTTGACTTGGCAAGATCTAAAGCTTGGACGAAGGACTGTCCAAGGCATGTGGGTGATTTAGCAGCAGATGAAGCTAGAGCTAGCAAATGGGGCTGCCAGGCAAGCATGCAGAAAGTGGGAGCATAACTGGGGTGTTTTCAAGTTGCTGAAATCATGAAGCACATGGGGAAGGAAGTTCTCCACTATATCCTGGAAATAGGGATATGGGTGAGCCACAAATGATCATGGAGATAATGGGGGAGTAAGTGCCTATTATGTCCTGAAATATAGGGATTATGGGGGTGCCCTGCAACTCACATACTTGGCTATAAATGGTGATGGTAATTCTTTGTTGTATAGGGAGAATACATAGAGAATAGAATGCATAGAGAGGAAATAACGTATGTAAACTTGTTGGTGTAGCATGCGAATTCTGTGCATAGCACACGTTGTGTAATCCTTTGTTGATGAGATAAATAAAGGTTGAGAGGTATTCTTGTATTCTCAGTGTGCTTGGTTAAGAGCAATTCTACTTGTGTGTTCCGCTTGTCTTTAACATGGGAAAGTGGAGAAACCTCTTGGGTGAGGGAAACACTTAGTTAATAGGCAAATACGAGTGGATAGACTAGGGAAGGCTGAGTCTAGCGAGGGACTAAGCTGCCACACGGGTTTATTCGCGTAGCGAAAAATTACCCCGTGACAGTAGGCCTCTAAAAAAAGTATTGTCATAATTGATGGGCCAAGACTATGCAGCCATATAATGAGTTTTATCTTTTAAAAGATATTTCTTAAAAAGAGATGTGATTCTTATACTATATACAAGCACAAGCGACTAAAACTCTCGTTTCCTAACTGATAAGAAATAACAACATCATTATATTTTTCTAAATGAAAGGTATAAATAGTGTTGTATGACTAGTGTTTTCATATACGACACTAATGATGGTGTGTACCCATACCTATACATATACATAATAAGCCCCGTAACAAATAATATATTTGTTGACCGGCCGTAGCCCATAATATGTTTTGTCATTCAAAAGGAGTCTCTTGAAGAGAGAGAGATGACCCATGTGCTCTATAAAGCGACTAAATCTCTTGACTTTTAACTTATGTGGGATATGAAATCATTATTATAAGATAATGTTAATGCTATAAAGAGATGAATTGAATTATTGTCAAAAGTAATGGTAATTAAGAGAAACTTAGTATAATTATAGAATCTGACCCTAGTGGGTCTCGAATTGGCGTAGAAAATGCCACCGTAATATCATCAATGGTGCCCAAATATTGGATGGCAGTTATCTATCGGATCTAATTGAACTAAATTAGAGAAGATAGGATTTAATTCACCAAATCTCTTTTCATAGGGACTAAATAAGAATATTTCCACAAAATAAAAAATGAACTAAGCCCAGGATGTAATAACTTTTGGACCAGCTTCAACAAAGTCTGAAATGCGAAACCCTGTTTAGAGTCTACAAGGACTGGACTTGAGAACGGAAAATAGTTGTCTTAGTCTCTTCTTCCTTCTCAAGAAAACTCCACTCGACTTTCCGGCCACCTCCACCACTTTTCAACCCCCACCCATGACACACCCCAGTTGACCCTTTCTCCTCTTCCCTATTCTCTCTCTTTTGATCTTCTTGTCCTCCTGCCTTGTCTTCTCCAATGGCTTATCGGAGAAGACAAGCTACCGGTTCCTCTAGATTGTCACTCGATGACTTTTTAAACTCTAGTTCTGCTAGCAATATAATTTCACCGAATTCTGCAGACTCTATATCGTGCTTTGAAGAGCATCCCATTCCCAGGATTCCCAAGTCGAAGGAAATTTTTTTTTGGCCTGGCTGTCGTCCATCACATGTACGCGAAAAGAGAGGGCCTTACCGTGTTAAGATCGCCCGTTTTGCTGGACATGTTGGACTGAAAATTGGGTAATCTTACATCCAGTTTTATCCTTATTTTTCTCATATGTACGCTGCAATATTAATTTCATATAATGTTTATTATGAAGTGTTTGAAAGATGAATGAGAAATTATAAGGTGAATTTAGTTTATCATAAGATCGCGCAACCGCTTAATAAAGCATTTACAAATCGTTAGATTTGTCCATATCTTCAATTTAACGAGTCACGTTTTGAATGCGAATCTCTTCATGTTTAATAGTCAATAGCATAATTATAATTATAATTATAGAATGAAATAATAAAAAAAATACACTGATCACAAAATGATGTGACATCCTTTCATATTTCATATCTTAATGATAATTATGGAATGAAATAATAAGAAATACATCAATCTAAAGATAATGTGGACAAATTCAATGATGCGTAACGATTTTATTGGTTTCATAAATGAAATTAGATACTGATAATTTCTCAAAACAAAAAAATAATAGTGAAAATGTCAATAGAAAACCTACAGCAGAAGTGCATAACATGCAACTGCATTGAATTAACTATAATGAACTCATTTCTGGAGCTGATTCCATATCATGTCTACTGTCTTCATAACAATCCAAGGGTTCAACAAGGTGATGATGTTTGCGGCAATCCAAGTCAAGAGGATGCTGATGTTAACGGCAATCCAAGTCAAGAGGATGCTGATGTTAACGGCAATCCAAGGGTTCTTCAACAAGTTGCTGACGTTTCCAGCAAACCAAGCCAAGAGGGTGATGATTTTTTCAGCAATCCAAGGGTTCAAAAAGGTGCTGACGTTTCCAGCAATCCAAGTCGAGAAGGTGATGATTTTTTCAGCAAACCAAGGGTTCAAAACGGTGCTGATGTTTCCAGCAATACAAGTCAAGAAGGAGATAATGTTTTCAGCAATCCAAGAGTTCAGGAAGTTCTTTTACAGCGTTTACTGGAAACAACAATGCGCAATGTTTTTTCTCTTACACAGAAGGTAACTGGCTGTTGGTCTAGTTTTTCTATTCCATTTTATTATTAGCAATTATGCACTGAATCACTTGTGGATTGGTATAGACAAAGTGAAAAGCATAACGATTATGCCAAATGTTTGGCAGATTAGTAGACGAAGACTTGCAATTACAAATTGGGAAAAGGGTGGTCTTATTGGAAGCGGTTCATTCGGATCAGTATACAAAGGATCTAATGAAAAGGGATCATTCTTTGCCGTGAAGGAAGTTTCGCTTAGTAATAAAAAGAGTCTAGGCCCTCTCCGGAACGAGATTTCTATATTGACAGGTTTGGATCACGAAAACATAATTCAGTATTATGGAACAGACGAGGATGAAGAAAAGCTTTATATTTTTCTAGAGCTTGTAAGTCATGGCACCCTTGAACAAGCATATAAGAATTGCCCTTTCAAGGAATCCCAAGTTTCTCATTATACTCGACAGATATTGCAAGGTCTGAAGTATCTTCATGGTTGCAATGTGATTCATAGAGATCTTAAATGTGCAAACATACTGGTGACCGAATTTGGAAACATAAAACTTGCTGATTTTGGCCTGTCTAAATTTATGGAAGATGGTCAGTCTTTGAAGCCTGGCTCGAGAAGTTCATTGTGGATGGCTCCGGAAGTTGCCAATCCTAAAAGTGGCGGGTATGATTCTCGAGCTGATACGTGGAGCCTTGGATGCACTGTGGTGGAAATGCTGACCCGGAAGTATCCACAGTATAATGTCAGGAATACATTTTTGGCCTTAGAACGAGCAATTAGAAAGGGCACAGGACCTATTATTCCTGATTCTCTCTCACAAACTTCGAAGGACTTCATCAAAAAATGCCTGCAGCCAGATCCAAGTATGCGTCCAACTGCTGCCGAGCTTTTAGCTCATCCTTTCGTGAATGAATCATCTTGCACGCAACCTGATCTTAGTGAATTGCTTAATGGTGAAAGGTGAACCTTCAACACTTTTCCCTTGTCTTTTCAAATCTTATTGGATTATGGACTTGGATTCTAAATCTATGAGTTCAGTCTTTTAGTTTTGATGAATCTGTACTCAGTGCTGTTGAACATTCCCAGCTGTACTCAATGAAGTTGGTTGGTCAGCCAGCCGAGGACATTTCTTCTTATCCTGTTTTTGAATCCTTTTCTTCTGTTTATTCTCCTAGATGTTTTTCTTCAGAGCTTGCAAGATCAAAAGAGAAACATTAGGCACCATTACAATGGAAAGTACGCGTTCGAGCAGCTGCGAGCGTATTACTTAGGCTTAATTCAATTTTTTCTTTTTCCTTTTCTATTCTTTCATTCAATTTTGAGTCAATTTATTGTTCTTTTCTAGATCAATCTTAACCCTCCCTGTGGCGTAATTCATATCATAGATCTTTTGAAATGAACATCATTAATAGGCCTCTTACAATGTTAGTGACAGACGGAGGGACCATGCATGATCAATCATTACAAGTAGAAAGTCTTGAGTGACCAAAATTGAAGTAAAAGGGCTGATGTCATGTGTGGAGGTGCGTTTATTGTAGCTGGCATTGTAAATTGCAATAATGCAACTAGCCTGGCTTTTGGGGTAATTAAGAGGGTTTTTATTTTTTATTTTTTTTAATAGTGAAAATACTAAAAAGCCTTTTAAGTCAGCAATATATGCCTGGTGTTCATGGGCAATTCAGTTTTTTTCCTTATGAATACGATTGGAGTTGTTTTTTTTTTTAAAAAAAAAAATTACCCTAAGTCTTAAGTTTGGTTTTTTGGTTATTTATTATTTTTTTATTGAGGATATTATGATCTGTTTATTTATAAATGTATATTTAATTGCCATCAAAATAAAAGAAACAAAAACCCCTTAAGGCAAGGGTCTTTCATGTATATTGGTTTTTTTTGTTTTTTGTTTTATTTTTTGTTGAGGGTATTATAATATTTTTATAAAAATTAAATAATATAAAAATTTTAAAAATACTTACGTGCAGCTAGTGTGATGTCTCCCAATGGTAAAACCTTCCCTTTTACCGTTATATTAGATGTGCCACAACATTCTTTCATTTTTTATTTTTTATGGTGTGATGCGTATTGTTGATGGTTTAGATATTTGCTGTGATGAAACTTTATTTTTATTTTTCACCTCCCCTCAAATTATGGGTTTGTTCTCTTTGTTTAAGTTTTTTCAGCTTCAACCCTTTTTTTTTTTAATTTTTATACTTAGAATTTTTATGAAAGTTTTTTTTTTTAATTTTGTCCTTCAATTTCAGTTTTGTCATGTATTTATATTTTTAATTTAGTCCTTATTCTTTTGATTCTTGATTTTTTTAGTCCTTTTATATATATTTTTTAAATTTTTGTACCATTCAATCTAAGTTTATAATGTATTGTTTTTATCATTGTGGTCCTTATTCTTTTGATTTTAATTTTTTATTTTGTTAAGATTTTTATTCTTTTCAATTTAACACTCAAATTAATTTTTTTATTTCTATTTTAACCCTCATTCTTGTAATTTCTATTTTTTTTATTTTGAATCTTTTTGTATAATTTATTTATTTTCTTGATTTCATCATTCAACGTTTTATTTCTTAGAAATTGAGTTTCATAATTTTTTTCATGTATAATACTTTCAGTCTGATTGATTAGTACTTAAAAGTGCATTTTCATCATGGTTTTATATCATCATTTTGCACTTGAAGTATCAATAACTCCTTAACTAAAGCATGTTTTATAATAATATATCTAATAATATAAGATACCTTTAATTTATGGTAAATATTTATTTTAAATGCAGGCCTATCACATAAATGAAAAGTTTGATTGATGACTTTAAAAACTTAAATTGCAAGGGCAAAAAGATGACCAAAATTAGAAAAGAGATGTCGGTGCAATCCAAACCGGAACACTGTTCGGTAATTGGGTCATATCTGGAGCTATAAATCTTAGATTTAGGTCTACTTTATATGGATGGAAAGGTAAGACAGAGGCCTACAACTTTCATATAGAGCCCAAGATCTGAAAAGGCCATTTTCAAGTCCAAATTGTAGCAACAACAAAGAAGCCCGAATCTGTCCTCCAACCCGAGCATTGTTTGGTATTTTAGCCATATCTGGAGTTCTAGAAGTCCAAATGAGCTGAATTTTTTACATAAGATAGTTGAGACAATTGCCTACAACTTTCATGTTTGCAAGTGGTTCCAATTTTGACGTTATCAATGACGTTTTGGGCAGACAAGAGAAGATAAGGATTGTCACCAAGTCAAGAGTTGGCCACCCACTCATCAATTAGTCATCAAATCAATAGCTTCCAATTTTGGCCTATAAAAGGAGGCATTTGCCATGCATTTAGGTATCTTGTTTTCCAGATCAAGATCATGCTCTTCCTTTCTCTCTTTGTATTTTTTGTAATGTTTATGCTTTATTTTCATTAATATCAAGTTTATGCCTTTCATTTCCTTTTCTTTACTTAGTTAACTTTTATGTTCTTATTTTGTTTATCTATTTTTCTTTCTTTCATTATGTCTAGCTAAGTTTATTATGTCAAGGTGAAAAGGTTACACTAATGGTGTAAGAATAAGTATAGTGTAAACTTAATATGTACTTTAATGTTGATACTAACATATTTTATATTTGTTATCTTGTTCACTCTTTAATACTTTGCTTGTTAAATGACTAATCTTGATTTATGTTGTATAACACTTGGTACAACAAATGCTTGGCACTTTCATAGTCCATACTGTATGGTATAACCGACACCTGAGCTATGAAAGGAACTTGATTTGTTGTTAACATAAGTTATAATCATGAATGCTTGACGAGATTTATAAGTATTAGCATTAATCGAATAAGATGACTAATGTAATCATGTTAACAATCTATAATCTGATTGGAACCTCCTTTATGTGTGGTTTCCAATTGAATAATAAGAGTTTATATTATACTTGTTTGACATACCATTAGTGGAACCTCTAACCTTGACATTTGTTATTATCATTGTTTAATCGTTAAATTAATAGTCCATCTCAAAGTTCTTATCTTCTTCTTCTTCTTCTTCTTCTTCTCCTTCTTTTTCTTTATTATTGTTATTATTATTATTACTATTATTATTAGTATTACTACTATTATTATTATTGTTATTGTTATTATTGTCATTGTTGTTATTATTGTTATTACTATTATTATTATTGTTGTTGTTATTATTATTATTATTGTATTATTGTATTTATAATTTGTACAATTAACCTCCCTGTGGTTCGACCCCAGTCTTGTCGGGTTATTTATTACTTCGACACTCCTGCACTTGGGAGAAGACATCAATCTTTTAGTCATGTCACTGATAACCTATATTACGAGTTTAAAAAGTTAATAGGAGTTGACATCTTTTTTTATCTTATTTTTTTTTTCTGATATCGTCAAACGACATAGTTTTTTTTTATAAAAAATAGCTTTGTGGTTTTTTTATATTTTATTTTCTATCAAATTATCATAACCTCATGAGCTAATATATGAATTTTATATGTTAATTTGGATTATCAAATTAAATATCTATCATGTTAACTCGATTTGGCTCACACCAAGTTTTTTTGTCAATTTTTTACCCTATTTCATCCTACAATGATTGATTAACTAAAAAATAAACAACATTGTATTTTTGTTCTTGGATAAAGATTTTCTTTCTAGTTTATTGTCATTGTTTTTCTCATATAATTTGTTTTTTCATTTGCTATCATTTCTTTTTTTTTTTTGTTTTTCCTGTATGATCTAAATAATTCCAACTTATTTAGTTAGTTGGGATTATAATCCAGGGTATTAATTTAAAAAAAAAAATGCTTATAATATCTAAATATGTTTTTTTTTTAAATAACACAGGCATGAAGCATAACATGATTCCAACTAATGATATACAAGATATATGATCTAGGGCATTAAGTAAAACCTTCCATGCTCAAGTGGTGTATTTAAGAAAAATTTTGAAACCAAGATGACTATTCCAAGCCAAATCTAATTTTTGAAACCAAGATAACTATTACAAGCCAAATCTAAAAAGTTTAATTAGTTGACTCTGAGTTCGAGAAGCTGGTACAACGATATCCTAGTTTCCCCTTTCACCTTCTGCACTTTAAATGGGAGGAAATCTTTTCAGTGGAAACTCGTAGCCCAGAATTAAATCTTGATTTATCGATCGGTGATCTGCTTAAAATCCAGATGCATGGTTTTCCTAAATCATTATCAGCTATTAAAAGTTTGTCAAGATTCAGCTAGCAATCTCAGTGTACAGCAGTTCCAAAACCAGCCTTTTTTAACGAATCCAATCGAACCTTGCTGCTGAAGAGATTAATAGAGCACATTTACATTACAATTGGGTCTAGAGGTTTGGATGGCATGAACAATCTTGCATGCAGCTAGCAATAGTTATCTTCGCGAAAGCAAAGTTCTAAAATGAGGTTATACATTTGTAATTTTTCAAGCAAAACCAGAATCAGTTGGCTTCAAATGCTCTTCAGACTCAAGTTCTTCCACTTTGTTAGCCACAACTTCAGCCTTAATGGATAGACGTTGTGTCCATCAAAAGTTTCAGCTAGCAAACACCTATAATTTCTGTTTGAATGGACTTCTTCGCTAGAGGAACTTGTCATCATGAACCTATCGGAAATTGAGATGTCAAAACCCAAAAGCATAGAAGAATCAAAACAATGCCTCACCATGGTGATGATGCAAGTGACACTCGCATAGCATACTTATTGCTCGCAACATTATTCAGATTACTTAGCTAAAAATATAAATGGTGCAGGCCTTGGTTGAATTAGCATGTATACATGTCTCTGTTGCGAGGTGCCACTACCACTATTCTACTGAATAATAGAAGAAGGTATTATCATAAAATTTCTCATTCCGACAAGAAATGAGAAAGTGCAGCACATGGAGATCATGGGAGGGAGATTTATCTTATAGTATCTGTTAATAGGCCTTGTTTTCAGGGGTCACAGGGCTTCAGTTTTTTTTAAATAGTAAAAATACTAAAACACCCTTTAAGTTAAGTGATATATGCATGATATGAAGGGCGTTTGTTTCACAGAAAGTAGTGTTCTAGAAATCACTTTTCAAACTTTTCTATGTTTATTTGTTATTAAAAAAATTAGTCAACAAAAAACATTTTCCAATAAAAAAAATGACTTTGTTTACAAGAAAATGTTTTTCTTTAATTTTAGGGGGAATGACTTAGTTTACAGGAAAATGTTTTCCTTTAATTTTGGGGGGAAAAGACTTTCTAGAAGTTGTGAAAATTTTAAAAATATCATGTTATTTATTGATTATATTAAATTTGATCCTCAAATTTTTTATTGCTATATATTTTATTTTGAGTCTTTTTTTCATCAATTTCATCCCTTAGAATTTGATTTTTATATCAATTTTGGTTCTCATCTTTATAATTGTTATTTGTTTTTCTCTTATTATTTTCTAAATTAAAATTTTTTATTTATCAAATTTGATCCTTATTTTTTTTTATTGTTATTGTAACCCATTTTCAGATCCCCGCACAAAAAAGAAAAAAATAAAAATATATAGTTTGAAGAAATCCAAAAAATAATTGCAGCTAGAATAGGATGCCGAAGCAGCCAAAAAAATAGTCAGAATTTAGTTGAGGAGGTTCAAAAATACAAATATTAAAATTTGGTATTATATATTTTGATTGATAAGAGCTTTATTGACAAAAAAAAAAATCAAGGTGAGGAAGAAAAGTCCAAAATCAAATGTTCATAGACTCAATTAAATTGTATTGAAGGTTTAATTGAATTTATGAAGGGTTTGATTGCAAGAAAAATTGATTTTTGAAGTCGATTTAGGCTTTAATTGAAAGAAATTAAAATTCTAAGGTCAAATTATAATTTTTGAGAGTGGATTTGGTCAAATTAGGGGCTTAATTGCATAAATATTAAAACTTGATGGTCAATTATGGACTTAATTAAAAAAATCTAAAACCAAGGACCAAACTAGAAAAGACACGTAAATAGAGGAGCTGTAATTGACCAAATCCGGGACCAAATTGAAGAAACTGAAAGTTTGTTGTCAATTGAAGGTCAAATTGCATAAATCAGAGATCAAGAACTAAAGTAACAAAAGAGGTCAACTTTAGGGCTGACGATTGAACTGGGCAAGGATGCAATTGAATTGATTTTTAAAATCAAAATTGCAATTTAGGACTTAATTGAGCAAATTACAAATTGAGAATTGATTTGAACTTCGACATATATTTGGCGCCATTTTCTTTTAAATGAAACGACGTGTTTTGTCCAAAATAACATTGTTTCATCCACTGTTAAAACAGAAGAAAGGGAAAAGCCCAAAACGATGTCGTTTTGAACGACATTATGAGTCTTTTCTTCCCTTAAATGCGCAGAGGCAGGGGAAGAAGATGTTTTTCTCCCCTGCATTTTCCCGCTCACCTTTTCTCCCAAAACCCAAACACAAAACCAATAAAGCCCCCCCTCACTTACCTGAACTCTAAACGGTGGCCTACCACAAATTAAAAAACAAAGGGGACAAGTCCTTCGGGCAGCCCTGAGGTGGCTGTCCAGTGGCCGTTCCAGCCACCCTAACCGTTTGCCATGACTAGACAGGGATAATAGCCCTCTCTCCCCTTGTTTTTTATCTATAAATATAGGGGAAAAAGTGCATACCAAAAAAAAAGGGAGAACCAAAAGGAAAAGAGAGAGAGAGAGAGAACTAAAAACAGGGGAGAAAGAAAAGGAGGAGAAGAGAGCAGACCAGAAGAAGGGGGGAAGAGAAGAAAAAAAGAAAGAGGGGTGAAGAGAACGACAACAGATAGAGAGAGAAAAAACAAGGGAGGAAAAAAAAAAGCTAACAAAACAGAGGAATAAAGAGAAAAAAGCGAGGAGAAGAATAGAAATAGAGAGCAAAGAACAGTAAGAGGGAAAACAACAAAAAGTGAAGAAGAAGATGCAAGGACTAACATGTTTACATGGAAAAAGAAGAAGTATTGCATGGCTGCCACCAGGCTTCCCAACCTCCACCACCACAAACGACAGCGAACAGGCTCCTTCACTTTAGGTAATCTTCTCTCCTTCTTTGATCTGTCTTTTTGGCTTGTTTTATTTGCATGCAAAACATGAGCAATTCACATTCTGCAGCAAATGAAAATATAATTAGCCGGTTATTGTACGACGCACAATAACCACCTAATTATAATTAATGAATTACTATGCATAACATAATAACTAGCTATCTTTGTGAGCTGGACTTTAGTAGCCTAGTCCACATGGTTGGGCTCCTCTATAGAAATCAGTTTTTTTTTTGGTCATTTCTGGCCTAGTTTTAGTTTGGAATAATGCCGGCCCAGTTTCTTTTTGGGCCATGTCCAACCCATTCCAAAAAAAATATTTTTCAAAAACATTAGTGATTTTTCTCATGTATTTTTCTATCAATTTTGCTTAATACTAGCTTATATTTTTATAACATAAATATACATATTCAGTATTAAAATACCCGATTTTATTCAAAAAAATAAATAATATTTTTGTTTCATGCATATAATCAAGTCTCTCAAATCTAAAAAAATTATATTGTATTTTCATACAATAAAAAAACTCAAAAATAGGTTTTAGCATATATGTTGGCTTTGATAACCAATTTATTAAAGTCACAAGAACTGGATCAATATTTCAAAAAATTCAAAAATTTATTTTTCTTTTAATATCTAGGATTACAAACTTACATGTAAGACGTATTTCTAATATTAAAATCAGCTTCTTTAGTTGACATAGAATATCAGACAATCAAACAATGTAGCCTACTTTAAGTAGAACGTATTTGGGGTGTTAAAACCTTCCATTTATGCAACTAGTCTCCGTGCTCAATCTCTGAGACTAGTTAGGGTTCATAGTAATCAAATACAAGGTGGCAACTTTCATTATATTTTCCACTAATAAAAGATAAGAATTTCTTGTTTGACCATATTTGCTAGATATAGATAGTATACAAATTCCTGGGGATAGACAATCGCCACACATGTGCGATAATTATTATTTATTTTATTTGAAATAATTTATAAAATTATATTTTTTTATTTCTTCATCTTTTAACTTTTTTATTTGTTAAATTTGATATATATTATTTTGATTGTTATTTATTATATTTGAGATAATTTATAAAATTATATATTTTTAATTTTATTCTCATTCAACTTTTTAATTTATAAGATTTGTCCCTTATTATTTTAATAAATTAAACAAATATATTAACAATTTATTTTCCAACTTATTTTTTATGATATAGCCAAATATTGAAAAATATTTTACATCTTATTTTTCATGGTGTTACCAAATATAAAAAAATAATTCACTTTTAAAAATCTATTTTTTAAGGAAATCACTTTCTAAAAAAATTAATTTCCAAGCAAAGAAACAATACTTTAATTTAATTGTTATAAAAGGGTTAATTTAATTGTTATAAAAGGGCTGATGTCATGTGTGGAGGCGTGTTTATTGTAGCTGTCATTGTAAATTGTAATGATGCAATTAGCCTGGCTTTTGGGGTACGAGGGTTTTTTTTTTTTTTTTTAATAGTGAAAATGCTAAAAAGCCTTTTAAGTCAAGGATTATATGTCTGGGGTTCATGGGCAATTCAGTTTTTTCCTTTTGAATACGGAGTGAAATTACTCAAATGCTCTTGGAGTTTTTTTTTATATATAAAAAATTAGTCTTTTATATCTTTTTAAGTTTGGTTTTTTTGTTATTTATTATGTTTTTGTTGAGGGTATTATGGTTTTTTAATTATAAATGTATATTAAAATTATTTAATTGCCAACAAAGTAAAAAAAAAACCCTTCAGTCAAAGGTTTTTCATGTTTTTAATATTTGTTTTTTTTTTTTTGTTGAGGCTATTATGATATTTTTAATATAAATTAAATAATATTAAAATTTTAAAAATTATTGATGTTTGTCATGAAAAAAAAATTATTGATGTCTGGTACAATACGTGTTGCTGATGATTGGGATGTTTATCATGAAAAAACGTTTTTTTTCCTTGCCTCACCTCAAATTGTGGATTTGTTCTCTTTGTTTAAGTTTATTTCAATTCCGGTGCTTTTTTTTATTTTTATTTTTTGTGGAAGTTTTTTTTTTCAATTTAGTTCTTATTTTTTGATTTTTGATTTTTTTCTCAGTCCTTTAATATATATATATATATTTGACCATTCAATCCAAATTTATAATGTATTATTTTTATCATTTTGGTCTTTATTCTTTTTATTTTTTTACTTTTGTTAATGTTTTTATTCTTTTCAATTTAACCCTCAAATTAAACTTTTTTGTTGCCCTCTATTTTTTTTTATATTTCTATTTTAACCTTTATTCTTTTAATTTTTAATTTTTATTTTGAATATTTTTGTGTAATTTCTTTATTTTCTTGATTTCATCATTTAATGTTTCATTTCTTAGGAACTGAGTTTCATGATTTTTTTATATATAGTGCTTTCAATCTGATAATCTGTGTCACAAGTTTGAAAAGTTAATAGCAGTCAACATTTTTTTTTATTTTTTTTTAATATCGTCAAATGACAAATTTTTTTAAAAAAATACCTTTATGGTTTTTTTAAATTTTATTTTCTATCAAATTATCCTAATCTCATGAGCTAAGACGACGTGAATTTTATATGTTAATTTAGACTATCAAATTACATGTTTATCATGTTAACTTGATTTGGCTTTCATCAATATTTTTATTATTTTTTTACCCTATTTCATCCTATCATGATTAATTAATTAAAAAATAAACAACATTGTATTTCTGTTCTAGGATAAAGATTTTCTTTCCAGGTTATTGTCATTGCTTTTTTCATATATATATTTTCATTTGCTATCATTGCTTTTTTTGTTTTTCCTATATGATCTAAATAATTCCAAATTATTTGGTTGGTTGGGATTACAATGCAGGGTATTAATTTAGGAAAAAAAAACATGCTTATAATATCTAAATATGTTTTTTTTTTAAATAACACAGGCATGATGCATAACATGATTCCAACTAATGATATACAAGATATATGATCTAGGGCATTAAGTAAAACCTTCCATGCTCAAGTGGTGTATTTAAGAAAAATTTTGAAACCAAGATAACTATTCCAAGCCGAATCTAAAAAGTTTAATTAGTTGACTCTGAGTTCGAGAAGCTCAGGTACAACGATATCCTAGTTTCCCCTTTCACCTTCTGCACTATAAATGGGAGGAATTCATTTCAGTGGAAACTCGTAGCCCAGAATTAAATCTTGATTTATCGATCGGTGATCTGCTTAAAATCCAGATGCATGGTTTTCCTAAATCATTATCAGCTATTAAAAGTTTGTCAAGATTCAGCTAGTAATCTCAGTGTACAGCAGTTCCAAAACCAGTCTTTTTTAACGAATCCAATCGAATCATGCTGTTGAAGAGATTAATAGAGCACATTTACATTACAATAGGGTCTAGAGGTTTGGATGGCATGAACAATCTTGCATGCAGCTAGCAACAGTTATCTTCGCGAAAGCAAAGTTCTAAAATGAGCTTATACATTTGTAATTTTTCAAGCAAAACCAGAATCAGTTGGCTTCAGATGTTAACAGAAATTCTCAGCTATAATCCTAATCAGAATCTGAATCTTCTGGCTCTTCAGACTCAAGTTCTTCAACTTTGTTAGCCACAACTTCAGCCTTAAGGGATAGACGTTGTGTCCATCAAAAGTTTCAGCGAGCAAACACCTATAATTTCTGTTTGAATGGACTTGTTCGCCAGAGGAGCTTGCCATCATGAACCTATTGCTTGCAACATTATTCAGACTACTTCGATCAATATATAAATAGTGCAGGCCTTGGTGATGCCAGTTGAATCAGCATGTATATATGTCTCTAATGCGAGGTGCCACTACCTCTATTCTACTGAATAATAGAAGAAGATATTATCATAAAATTTCTCATTCCGGCAAGAAATGAGAAAGTGCAGCACATGGAGATCAAGGGAGGGAGATTTAGCATTGCGAGGATAGGGAAAAATACGTACTTAATTAGACTAGGATGCCAATCAAGAAAATAAATATTCTTGAAACACAGAACAATCGATACTTAATTAAGAATATGGTCTCCTACAAGATTGTGCGTGGCAAATGGTGGAGGCCTGAGTGGTCGATTCGAGTCCTATCTTAAACAAGAAAACTAGATGGTCAAAAAAATGTCTCAACAAGGAAGAGGCGAAATGGAGCAACCATAAAATGGATACAGAGAAGGCACCTCCTGGCCAGACAATGTCTTCATGGTTTTCTTACCATCCTGGTCTCCAAGAAAAATTGTTCAATCAGGGAACTGTAAGACCAATTTGGTTGAACTAGTGCCTCCATAACTTGACCAAAGTCCCAAATTTAAGATCACGAGTCTTTCATGGTTTCATATATTCAATTCAATTTGATTAACACCATGACATTCTCATTATCAGTTCAAGATCACTAAAAGAAACAAAATTTATTACCCAAGCAATAACTTGACAGTCAAATATGCTGCATTTCAGACAAAAGGATTTGAAAAGCATTTCAGCTTCTTCCACTTCCTCAACCTATCTTCATGTTATGTGTGGTCCCGTACCATATGATGGTGAAACTACTAATTTTCAAGAGACAGCATCTCTTGGTATTAAAATTAACTGGTCAGCTACTGTAGAGGAAGTAGCAAAATTTGAACAAGAGAGCAGAGAAAAACAGGAGAAAAGAGAGAAGAAGAGGCAGCAGAGCAGCCTATATTTTTCCTTTGATTTCCAGCTCGTTCATCATTGAATCGGGTTGAGATTTTGACAGCAGCTTCTAAACACGTTACTCTTCATTATGGACGGTTGGATCGAAGATTGGTGGTATGAAAGCTGGTTATTTTGACAGAAAACGGGGCTGTCAGTATTGTGAGTTTTTCTCAAATAATTCTCCTTTAATCTTGTTGTAATCCGAGAATAAGTTATTCTTGATGATATATATGTTGTATCCCTTAGTTGAATCTGAGGAAAAACATTGTAAACCCATTATTTGTTGATAATAAAAGTTTTTAGGTAAACTACAGTCCCGTGATTTTTCCCGCATCAAGTTTTTCACGTTAAAAATTTTGGTGTTGATTTGTGTGATTATTTGCATTATATTTGGTCATTGTTTAATTCTGATTTTAATGCATAAAGAGGGAAAATGATTGAGACTTGTAAATTGTATTCCGCTGAATTGATTAGGGTAAATTGGTGTCCAATTGTTCCTAATTTTTCCAACACTTCAAAAGTTCAACAAAGTAAACAAACATAACAAAGAAAAAAAAAAACCAAAACCTAGCAACAGAGTTAAAAAAAGATTGCATCTTTTTATATATCAAGTGGATGTGAAAGAGAGAGAGTGAAAAACACTAATATTTGAGTAAGTAAAAAGAATCTAAACTAATTTTGAGAGGTGTAGTTTAACTAATTAGATTTTAGATTTGCTCACTAAAGATTACAGGTTCGAATCCCACAAAGCTCAAGGTCATTGAAGATTTACATAGTTATTAACATTAAAGCTCGTAAGATTAGTCGAGGTACGTGTAAACTCACTCGGACACTTACGTTAATCTAAAAAAAAAATTCAAACTCAAAACTAAGGGTGAGAAAAAAACTTTAAAACCAATTAAACTTCAAAAACTAGAAAAAAATAATTGAAAAAACCGAACTGTGAAAAAAAACCGATTATAATTTTTTAAAAACCAATCAGATTGGTTTCATAAGCATGAAACTGAAAAAACCGAGCAAAACTAGGAAAAAAACTAGTTTTTACTCTAAAATAACTGAAATGAACCGAAACCGATCAGTTTGAACCGGTTTTGGTTTAAAAAAACTAATTTGGTTTTTTTTTTTATAAAAACCAAACCAAACAAAAAATATTTATTCATGCTTAAAACCCTACAAACCAAACATTTTCTCAGCTCATTTCTTCTTCTTTCTCTTTACATCTCTGTCTTTTCCGGGAGTCACTTGGAAGTTTGGAGCTACGGGGGAAGAAGTATGACTTGCAGACTGATATACAGAGGATAGTACAGTTTCAAGAAACCACATTACAAGACGGTGGCGGGCTAGCTGCTATTAGGGATAAGGTTATCAATTTCATTTTATTCCGGCTAAAGACATTGATACAAATTGATATTTTATTTGTTATAGTTTCAAATATGACATTATTATTTTACTTTTTTTTTATAAAGTACATATTCTTTTATTAAGTTGGATTTTTTTTTTCATATTTGTTTTGTAGTTGACAAACCTTCAATGTTTACAGCTGTTATATTATAAGTTTAAAAATAAATATTAAAAAATATAAGGTTATTTTATGTTTATTTTTCATTAAGAATATAACAATCTCTTCAATTTTCTTTGTTTTATATATATATATAATTTATATGTGGTTGAAAGTTAAAATTCGATTAAACGATATTATCAATAATACAAAATATGTCAGAAGACATATTATTTTCCTCCAATTTAACATATATATTAACATGTTATTTATTTATCATTGAGAGAGTAGTTACCACTTATTCAATTTGCTAACAATTATTTATTTATCTTTGTAGCCAGAATTTTATTTTTATCTTTTTTTATTACTATTATAAAGAAAGCCTGTAACTGCGATTCCTTAGTCAAATAAATGCACTCTTTTTTCTTGTTATTAATAAATGATTATGATAGTTAAAAAAAAATACCAATTTTTTTTATTATTATCTTAAGAAGAGGTTATTTTGATCTATTAAAAATTAAGTTGAAACTAAAGATTTTAACAGTCCCTGTCATCTAGAAATTGTTAATTACGCATAAAAAAGTCAAACAATATATAGACTTCATAATTATTTTTTCACTTGAAGGCATTTAGCTTTATTATTATTATTATTATATGATTGGAAAAAAATTGTATAAAGGGCTAGATAGTAAATCAATGATGCTATGAAAAATTGAAAATATAAACATAAATTAATGTTGATGCATGATAGTTAGGTAACTGATATTTTCACAAAAACTATGTGAATTTCCTTTCAATCAAATAAAGTGAATTTTTTTTATTAAAAGAATATTATGATACCGATTGTTTTTAAAGTGTTTTTTGTTTGGAAATTTATTAAAATAATATATATTTTTATTTTTTAAAATTTATTTTTAATATCAATACATTAAAATAATTTAAAAACATAAAAAAAAAATATTTTTTGAAAAGTATCACATAAACAACCACACCATTAATTTTTTTTTGAAATGATAATATTTATGATATGTAATTAGATTTGAAAAATTCAATACATCCTAGATTAATTAATTCTATTTAAATCAAAGTCTTGTTGGTACAAGAAACAATCAAATGAGATTTAATAATATGGGATTGATAAGAAAGATTTAAGAGAGAGAGAGAGATATTTAGTTGAAGAGCCAAAGGTTAAGACAAATAAATAAATAAATATGTTTTTGAGATAATTCTAGAGTGAATTTATGTGATTTCAAAATAAGAGGTACATGAAGACTAGTTGAAGAGCCAAAGGTTAAGACAAAAATTAAATAAATATATTTTTGAGATAATTTTAGAGTGAATTTATGTGCTTTCAAAATAAAAGGTACATGAAGACATATCTCTAGAGATAATATTTATTATTTTTTATATTTAAAATATTATTATAAAAAACTTTCAATTATAAAATTATCTAATTAAGACATGTAATGATAAAAATAATTATTATCATAATTTTAAAATTCAATTCAGATATGACTCGAGGCAAAACTCCAATCATGGTCAGGTTAACCCAAGACCTAAGTCCACATAAGAATAAAAATACTTATTATTACATTTTTAAAATTCAATTTGGAAGTCGACTCGAGGCAAGGCTTGGGTAGCGAGAGAGGTTGAAAAGTGATTATTATTTATTTTTAAAAGTGATTATTATTACAGTTTTAAAACCTGATTTGAGAGTCAATTTAGTTGACCCAAAAACCTTTTTAAAAATAATCAAAGCAACCTTTTTTTTAGCATTTTTTTTAAATCAATAGTTTTTTTACCTATGTTTTATGTCGGGTCATTCTAGGTTTTTGAATGGGTCAAGTTAAGTCAATCATTAATCTAGTTTTTAAAACTTGAATCAGTCTAAGCCTCGAGTTGGCTTGGTTCCGGATCAACCCGTCAGGTCATTTCTAATTTTATAACTAAAGTTATTATATTATTATTAATTTCAACACTCAATATAAACTAAAATAAAAAATATCTAATTATTTTTTAAATATATAAGTTTGATTATAATATATATTAAAGATAAAATATATTTTTTTATAACTTATTTTATCTTATCTAGCACAACTAAATAGAATACAGAGATACAATCACTTTATTTTATATACCATTACCTAATGCAATTATATTTCTGTTCTTTTTTTGTTTTTTTTATTTGTCTCTATTGTTTTTGTTATTTTATTATAGAATAGTAATCAAAAGCTATCTAAATAATTTTTTACAACATTTTTTTTACTTCACCCTTGTATATGAATTATAAGTATATGAACAGTGAACCACATTAAGTTTTTTCCTTTTCTCTTTATTTGCATTTTTTTTAATTGAGTATTTCAATCTTCTTTTTACCATCTCAAATCCCTTTTTTTTTTTTTTAATTTGCATCTTTTTTTTAATTGATTGGGTCATCCAAACATATCTTTTTCACTCATATTTTTATATTACGTCATTTTGCTTTCTATTAAACAATTATAGTTTGATTTTACAAAATTAACCTTAGGTTAACCATGAAATAATATTTGGAATCATGTACACACTAGGCAATACGAGATGAAAGAAATATATAATAAAAAATGATAAAAATACAATATAGAAGAAATATATATACGTAATCCACTGTTGGTTGCAATATTTATCCACAATGTTTTTTTATTTAATTTTTTGTTATTTGACTTTTTTTAATTTTTAATTTAAACTTTTTTATATAGAATTCTCACAATGTTAAGAATAGATCTTGACTTTGAGTTAATACTTAATTTGATAAAATAAAATTTAACTTGATTAAGAATAGGATTTGATTTTAGCTAATTCTCAATTTGACAAAATAAAATTATATTTTATTAATTAAACCAATTAAAATATAAAAAATTTAATTTCAAACTAAAACACATATTCAACCCCTTTTTTTCTTCTAAAAAAGAACATATTATCTCGCTGACCGACTTATTAACTCACCGTGTTACAGGATGACACTACGAGAAGAGCAACACTACAAAGATTATCTTTGGGAGTTCGTTGGATTTGTACAGTCTTTGACAGCAACAACATTTAGTTCTGTACAGTCTTTCTTTGACAACGACAACTGTTATATCTGTACAGTCTTTGACAATGACACTCACTGTTAGGGTGACACTTAGAGAAGAGAAACAATTCAAAGTTGAATCTTGAGTTTGGTAGGGCAGTCCTTGACAATGACCCACGGCAAGCAACTCCTTGACAATTTGGAAAGTTCTATGTAATTTGTACAGTCTTTGAAAGGTCCATGTCTATATAACACTAGGAAAGATCTAGGAAACAAAAAACAGGAAGTTATCTCTCATCGACGACAACACCTTGACAGATTTTGTACAGTCTTTGACAATGACACCATGTGTACATATGGTGCTCCATATTTATTCTTAGAATGCTCCAATTCCTGGAGATGATTTCATATCAGACACACAATTGTTGAGTTGCACAGTGGGAAATCTCACATTTTTGTTTTCTCGTTACTTGATTTGACATCTGCCTTTTTTTCTTATCATTTTTGTTGTTACTCGCAGTTATGCGCTGAATTTACAGTGCACTTGCGGATTGGTATAGAAAAAGTGAAAAGCATAATGATTATGCCAAATCCTTGGCAGATTACGAAGACGTGCAATTACAAAGTGGGGAAGGGGTGATCTTATTGGAAGAGGTTCATTCGCATCAGTAGACAGAGGATCTAATGAAGAGGATTGTTTTTTGCTGTGAAGGAAGTTTCACTTAGTGATCAGAAACGTCTTTGCTCTCTCGAGAATGAGATTGCTTTATTTACACGGTTGGATCATGTAAACAGATCAATGTCTTCAGATATTGCAAGGTCTGAAGTTCTGCTCTGCACTTTAAATGGGAGGAATTCATTTCAATTTGAAACTTCTTGGTGAAACATATTGAAAACTTTTTTTCTTTGAAACTGACAATATCACTTGGTTAGCAAAGAGATTTGCGAATGTCGAAAAAAAAATGACAGGAAAACATTCATGCTCACCTTCATTATAGGGAAACAACTTCTCTGCCTTTCCTTCCTCCTCAATTGAATTTGAACCCCCACCCACCCTTGATCCTCCTTCCCCATTTGCTTTCTTTTGATCTTCTTGTCCTCATGCCTGGTCCTCTCCAATGCTTTCTTCGATAACACAAGCTGCCTGCTCATCATCCTTTAATTTTCTTGGCACTGATAACGACACCTTTTGATTTGACAAAGACACCATTCCACTTGGTTAGCAAAGAGAATTGCGAATGTTGAAAAAAAATGACAATCATGTCATTGCTTCCCACCTTCATTGTAGTGAAACAACTTCTCTGTCTTTCCTTCCTCCTCCACCCCTTTTCCACCCCCACTTCTGTTGATCCTTTCTCATCTTTCCCCAATTGCTTTCTTTTGATCTTCTTGTCCTCATGCCCGGTCTCCTCCAATGCCTTCTTCGAGAACACACGCATCTTGTTCATCACCCTTCAATTTTCTTGGCACTGATAACGACACCTTTCCCTTTGACAATGACACTTTTGTCGCTTGGTTAGCAAAGAGATTTGCAAATGTTGAAAAAACAATGACAATGAAGACATTCCTGCCCAACTACATTATAGGGAAACAACTTCTCTGTCTTCCCTTCCTCCTCAACCCCTTTCCAACCCCAACTTCTGTTGGTCCTTTCTCATCCTTCCCCAATTGCTTTCTTTTGATCTTCTTGTCCTCCCGCCTGGTCTTCTCCGATGCCTTCTTCGAGCACACAAGCTGCCAGTTCATCATCTTATTCTTGTCCAGATTATGCGGACGCCTTTGCTCAGCATGAAACAGGGATGGTAAAGACCTTGAGGCGGGTTATTGAGGCAGCGGCCAGTTCTGCTGGATATGTTGCTCAATATATCGGGTACTCTTACTTTCATTTTTATTCTTAGAATACACTAATTCCTGGAGATGATTTCATATCATGTGTAATGTCTTGAAAATAATATCAGACACAATTTTTGAGTTCCTTAGTGGGAAGTCTACCTGGAATAAGCAGTTAGAGATGCTTACACATAAAAAAGAACCCAAAATCCCATGAGAAGTTTTTTGAGTAAAATTGTGTCCTTTCTTGTATATAAATCCTTACATGTACGAATCCAATTGACTATAACGCTTATTGCCAATTTTTTCTTCCTTTGTAGTGGAGTGTCAGGATTAACAGCAAATATTGTTCAAACAATACTGAAAAAGCTAGGCAGTCCAATTCAGAATGAGAATGGCGGTATGTCATCCTTATCCTGGATTTTAAAGTTACGTTTTGTTGCATCTATCCCTACATGAGGTCCTTCTTATACTTCTTGTTGGTTTCTCTTTTTATTTTCCTTAATTTTCATCCCCACAAGGTGCTGCTGTTTTCAGCAATCCAGAGTATCATGACTCTGTTTTACAGTGTTTAAAGGAAATTGCAAGGGGCAATCACTACAATGATGTTAATTCTCTTGCACTGAAGGTAACCAGCTGTTCTTATATCTTTTCTATTCCATTTATTTATTTTTTTAATTATTATTATTATTATTATTACAAGCAGTTATGCGCTGAATTTACAGTTCACTTGCGGATTGGCATAGACAAAGTGAAAAGCATAATGATAAATCCAAATCTTTGGCAGATTAGCAGACGAAGACGTCCAATTACAATTTGGGAAAGGGGTGATCTTATTGGAAGAGGCTCATTCGCATCAGTATATAGAGGATCTAATGCAGATGGATTATTTTTTGCTGTGAAGGAAGTTTCACTTAGTGATCAGAAACATCTTTGCTATCTCGAGAATGAGATTGCTATATTGAAACGCTTGGATCATGAAAACATAATTCAGTATTATGGAACAGACAAGGATGAAGAAAAGCTTTGTATTTTTTCTAGAGCTTGTAAGTCATGGCACCCTTGAACAAGCATATAAGAATTGCGCTTTCAAGGAATCCCAAGTTTCTCGTTATACTCGACAGATATTGCAAGGTCTGAAGTATCTTCATGGTTGCAATGTGATTCATAGAGATCTTAAATGTGCAAACATACTGGTGACCGAATTTGGAAACATAAAACTTGCTGATTTTGGTCTTTCTAAATTTATGGAAGATGGTCAGTCTTTGAAGCCTGGCTCGAGAAGTTCATTATGGATGGCTCCGGAAGTTGCTAATCCTAAAAGTGGCGGGTATGATTTTCGAGCTGATACATGGAGCCTTGGATGCACTGTGGTGGAAATGCTGACCCGAAAGTATCCACAGTATAATGTCGAGAATACCTTCATGGCCTTAGAACGTGCAATTAGAAAGGGCACAGGACCTATTATTCCTGATTCTCTCTCACAAACTTCGAAGGACTTCATCAAAAAATGCCTGCAGCCAGATCCAAGTATGCGTCCAACTGCTGCCGAGCTTTTAGCTCATCCTTTCGTGAATGAATCATCTTGCACGCAACCTGATCTTAGCGAATTGCTTTATGGTGAAAGGTGAACCTTCAACACTTTTTTTCTTTTCTTTTCAAATCTTATTGTATTATGGACTTGGATTCTAAATCTGTGTGTTCAACCTTTTAGTTTTGATGAATCTGTACTGTGCTGTTGAACATTCCCAGCTGCACTCAATGAAGTTGGTTATCTTGCCAGCCGAGGACATTTAATGTTCTGGTCTTGTTTTTGAATCCTTATCTTCTGTTTATTCTCCTAGATGTACTAATCAGGATGCTCATACTTTAAGCAAACTGGCTATTAGCTCAGATCAGCAGCAAATCTGGATTGAGAATTGACCTCAGTCTATCCATCATCTTCTTATCTCTGATGCAAACCATGTTTCTCACCAAAACTATTTCTTCAGAGCTTGCAAGATCAGAAAAGAAACATTAAGCACCACTACAATGGAGAGTACCCGTTCCAGCAGCTGCGAGCGGATTACTACAGTGGGATTAATCTTATCCCTCCCTATTGCATTATTCATATCATTGATTTTTTGGAATGAACAAGCTTGTAGTGACAGATGGAGGGACCATGCATGGCCATTAATTAAAAGTAGAAAGTCTTGAGTGACCAAAATTGAAGTATAAGGACTAATGTGACTGATTTCTAAAACTTGAGGGACCTTGGAGTTGTTTTAAGCCTAGAAACGGGTTGACATGGGGAATGTCATGTGTGTAGCAAAGTTTTTAAACCCAATTCGGTCGTAAACACAGTCCAAGACCTGGGTCACCGGATCATCTGGATTAGCTCTAATTTTTTTTATAAATCAAAATAATATTTTTTTAATTAAAAATTAAATAAATAATTAATAGATTATAATTGAGTTTTTAATCAAATTTTATTGGATAAATCAAATTATTAAGTTAACCTCCGAAGTCAGTCAAATTATCTAAAATTTTAAATTTTTTTATTTTTTTAAACCCAATTCGATTTAAAAAAAAAATTTCAATTTAATTCTTGGATTCTAATTGTATCAAGTATTTATATTTTCAATTTAATTCTTATTTTTTTTATTCTTGATTATTTTAGCTCTATTATAAAAGGTTTTTTTTTTTAATTTCACCCTATAATCCAATTTTATAGAGTATTATTTTTTATCATTTTGGTTCTTATTCTTTTAATTTTTTTTTATTAATATTTTTATTCTTTTCAATTTAACATTCAAATTGAAAATTTATTGTTGCCGTATATTTTTTTTTCTTATTTCTAGTTTAACCCTCATTAAAATATTATTTTAATTGCTATTTTTTATTTGAAAATTTTTTAATGTAATTATTTATTTATTCAATTTCATCATTTAATGTTTCATTTCTCGAGAATTGGGTTTCATGATTTTTTCATGTATAGTACTTTTAGTCTAATGACCTGGATCACGAGTTTGAAAAATTAATAAAGATTGATATCTTTTTTTGTCTTATTTTCTCTTTTGATATCCTCGAATGACATTTTTTTGTTTTTTTAATAACTTTATGGTTTTCTTAAAAAAGAATTTTATTAAATTATCCTGACCTCATGACATAAAACTTGAGTTTGACATATTAACCTAAACTAACTCAACCCTTGATGCTCAAATTATGTCTATTATATTAGCTTGGGTTGGCTCACACCATCTTTTCTTTCATTTTTTACCATATTCTGTCTATTAATGTTTAATTGATCAAAAAATAAATAACATCGTATTTATGCTCTTGAATAATTTTTTTTTCATGTTATGGTGATTGCCATTTTAATATATATTTTTATGTTTGTTATTTTTGTGTTTTTCTTTTTGTATGATTTAAATAAAGCCAATTTATTTAGTTGGTTGAAATTATAATCTAAATTATTGAATTTCTTTTTTAAAAAAAGAAAACAGCCTAAATATCTTAATGAAAAAATAGCTATTATATGCAGCGTAGTGCGTGACAAATCTAATGATATACATGGATATTAGTAAAACCTTCCATACACAAGTGGCGTATTTAAGGAAAATCTTGAAGTAACTATCCCAAGCCAAATCTCAGAAGTTAACACCATTTGTAGATGCTGTTGATAAGCAGGGATAACTCTCGGATTTTGAGATCTTTCTCTTCCTGCAAAAAAAGTTAATATCTGGCAGTTCACTTGTGGATTGGTATAAGACAAAGTGAAAAGCATAACAATTATGCCAAATCCTTGGCAGATTAGTAGACGAAGACGTACATTTAAGAACTGGAACAAGGGTGATCTTATTTTGGAAGCGGGTCATTCGCATCAGTATACAGAGGATCCAGTGAAGATGGAATATTTTTTGCTGTGAAGCAAGTTTCACTTAGTGATTAGAAACGTCTATGCTCTCTTGAGAAGGAGATTGCTTTATTGAGACTTTTGGATCATGAAAACATAATTCAGTATTATGGAACAGACAAGGATAAGAAAAAGCTTTATATCTTTCTAGAGCTTGTAAGCCATGGCACCCTTGAACAAGCATACAAGAATTAATCACCCTTTCGTGGAATCCCAAGTTTCTCATTATACTCGACAGATTTTGCGGGGTCTGAAGTATGTTCATAGTTGTAATGTGATTCACAGAGATCTTAAATGTGCAAACATATTGGTGACCGATCGAATCTGGAAACATAGAACTTGCTGGTTTTGGTTTGTCTATTATGGAAGATAGCCAGTCTTTGAAGCCTGGCTCGAGAAGTTCATATTGGATGGCTTCGGAAATTGCTAATCGTAGAAGTGGTGGGAATGATTCTCGAGCTGATATATGGAGCTTTGGATGCACAGTGGTGGAAATGTTGCTGAGATTTTAGATCATACTAATTTCTTGGGAGCAAAGGTGAACCTTCAACATTTGTTTTCAAAACTTGTTGTATATGAAATTGGATTCTAAATCTGCAAGTTCAAACATTTACTTTTGATGAATCGGTAGTGTCTAAAATTCCCAACAGGACGTAATTTTGAGGTAAAAACTGGATTAATGCTGCAAGCTGTAAGATTATTTTGCTTTGGGAGCTTTCTTTTTTCTTATGGTCTGGAAGATGGATCATAAATTTTATTTGGAGAGCGTGCCTCAATGTCCTTCCCACCAAGCATAACTTTGAAAAGAGAGGAGTGCAGGTTAAGAATGTGACGGGAACACCAACCCTGGAGATTGAGGTCAATATGGAACCACGGCGAGCTACCAAAACTGGAACCCGCGTGCTGCCGCCTGATACTCAACACAGAAGTTGCAATTTTTGACAGCGAAGGTATTGGCTTAGTCGCTATTATCAGAGATGATAACGGTGAGGTTATGCGTGCAGTATCAAAATTCTTTGGTGTGTCCTCCCCTACCGATGTCGGTGAGGCGCCCGTTTCAGCAGCTGCGTGCAGATTGCTTAGGCCCTAAGGAGGAACATCCCGCACTTGCAATCTTTCTTCAAAGTAACTGATGATACGCCTAAGCATCAACCTCAATTTGAACCTGCATGCATTTATCTTAAAACCCCAGCTTATGGCCAGAGGTTACACGAAAAACCTCCAATCTGGTTTCCGTCATGCCAGGATTTGCAAGGGAACTGATGCCATCAGCATTTACTTTCCACCATCCATGCCAAGAGCTACTTCAAGAAACATGTATGATCTCTTTCTTTGTTTGAAACTAGATTCTGTTAGAACTAGAGTCCAGTACTAGCCAATCAGATTTGCCAGCGGGCTGTATGTTGTCTTGGCTACGAACGATCCAGTGTATAGATTTGAACTAGTAAATTTAAAGAAGATTAAAATGAATATTTTGAGAAATATAAGGATATCCGTCGCCTGTTTTCCTCTGTATAACTCTTCAGTCATAATTATCAAACCCGACTCATATTCTAAAAAGATTATCCAAAGCAATATTTTTTATTTTATTTTATGTAAAGAAATAATACATAGTTTTGAAATAGACTCATGTTTATATTTTTTTAAATAAAAAAAATATTTTAAAATAGATTAAAGTTGTCTCTCCTCATGTGATTAACCATAATTTTACTTTTGATTTGAGATAAGTTTGATAATTGTGTTCTAGCTAATTTTCATAGTCACAAGTTTCTTTAACTTAGTTTTAATTTTGCTCTCAAATAATTTATTTATCAGTTTTATAGCTTAAGTAAGTTAATTTAATATAAGGAATTCTGGAATCGGGACCCATTTGAGAAATCCAAATTGTTTGGGATAGAATTGATAAACAAATTGTTTTGGGGTAAACATTTATACCACCCCAGTAGACGGGGGGTTCTATTTGAGCCTTGCCCGAAAAAACCCTTATGCAACGACAACTGACATGTCATTCATGATAAAAACGACATGTTGTCAGATCTATTCATGTTTGTCTGGTGGCATCAAAACACTTGAGTTTCACGATCATCTCTCTCTAGTCTCTGATCCATCTTATCCCTACTCACCAAAACCCAAAAATACCTCTCTAAACTCTCGAAATTACCTTCCATACCCTTCTCAATTCTGGGTCTCTCTGATCTTTGCTGCATCAAGTAAGTGGCAATCTTTCTCTCTCTGGGTCATCTTTAATTTTCTTTTCTTTATTGAATCATACAAAAAGTTTGTGTTTTTGAATGCAAAGTATAGCTCAGTGTTACTTTTTAATGCTACAGAGTTTCCATCTCTTTTTTTTTCTTTTTCATTTTGTTATTGGTTTGTGGTATGAGAAGAGAAAGAATGAATCTTGTGGTTTCTTGATGTTGTTTGAATGTATAGTCTGATTGCTTTCTGAGAAAAGAGAGGAAAGTGAAAGAGAGAAAACAAGAAGAAATGAAACAGTTTTTGTTAGTGTTTCTTGATTTTTTTGTTTAGTGTTGAATGGTGCTCTTGACATAAAAGTTGGGGTTTTTTTTGGTGGGCCGTTTAGTTTATTGTTTGCTTGGTTTTAGCTGCTGCAGAGAAGAGTGAATTATGCTGTTTTTGGTTTATTCTTGTCAAATTTTGAGCTTAATGTTTAAAGATGAATAAGGGATTTTAAATGGGTTTAAAGGTAATATTGAATTGTGTTATTGTGTGGCAGTGGATGTAGATGAGAGGATTGATATAGCAGAGAGCTCAATTGGAAATGAAGTGGTTGTACATGAAGGTGATAGTATGGTTGTAGAACCACATGAGGGCATGGAGTTTGAATCAGAAGATGCTGCCAAGATATTCTATGATGAATATGCTCGGAAGATAGGGTTTGTAATGCGTGTAATGTCTTGTCGTCGTTCTGAAAGAGATGGGAGGATTCTTGCCAGGCGACTTGGGTGTAATAAGGAGGGTTATTGTGTAAGCATTCGAGGCAAATTCGGAAATGTTCGAAAGCCACGACCAAGTACTAGAGAAGGTTGTAAAGCGATGATTCATGTTAAGTTTGATAAGTCTGGAAAATGGGTGATAACAAAATTTGTCAAGGACCATAATCATCCACTTGTAGTAGCCCCACGTGAAGCTCGTCAAACGTTGGTGAGTTTTCCTCTCTGTTTGTTAACTATGACATGCTGCTTCCATGCTTTACCATCTCTATATATATATGCCTTTGACATGTGATTCTGTAGCCTTCTTCTCTCTGGTAATTAAATAAGCTTTTAAGGAAAATATGTAATTCCTTAAATAAAACTTTCACTTTCTCTGTTCTTTATTTGGTTTTCATGAGTGACAAATACAAGTGTAAAAATTCAGTGCATCACATGCTATTCAAGAAACCAGACAAACGAACTGGGATGTGGTTAATATGTGCTTGGAAGGAAGATTTCTCATGCTTTGAGGTTGTGGAAGTATAATATCTGCATATCTTACGTGATCTGAGTATTGTTTTATTTTTACTTTGTAGGATGAAAAAGACAAAAAAATTCAAGAATTAACTGCTGAATTGAGAAATAAGAAGCGGTTATGTGCCACTTATCAAGAACAGTTAACTGCATTTGTGAAAATTGTTGAAGATCACAGTGAGAAGCTATCCAAGAAAGTTAAAACTGCGGTAGAAAATCTAAAAGAATTTGAGTCTATTGAGCAGGAGCTCATGCAGCGTAGATAGTCTCAGCATTTGGTGTAAGTACTTAGCTATTACTTCTTCAACTCCGTTAGTTGTACAATCTTTTTGACTGTTGTTCTCTGTTTTGTCTCTTCATCGGAAGCAGAAACTGACACAGCAATTAGAAATGTAGTTATAGGATATTGTTATGTTTTCGAATTTGTAGTCCATGTGAGTTCAGTGATTATGTTGGTGGGGGGGCCGGGCTGGGACTCTAGTTTGCAGGTTTATTATGTTTGAGTGCAGATGTCGATGGAGGCGCCACAATAAGTTATGGAAGTTTTTGAAGACAAAAATTTCCGTTTTTAGCAGTCTTGATTTGTATAGCAAACTAGTAATATGAAGTATTGGTAGGTTATGATTTAGTATGCTTTTGCAAGTGATGCATTTTTATGATAGGACATGGATATTTCAAATGGATGGGTGGAACCTTCTCTTCTTTTCTCATACTCTCCAGATTAACTGATTGTTCACCCTGGTGTTGTAGCAATGCTGTCACCGTATAAGATGAATGCAAATGTTATTTTTATCAACTCAAATTTGCTCTGCTCCTTGTTGAAACCAACTCTGACTTTCTGTATATAATACTAGTATATTTGTCCTCATTTCGCATCCGGTCAATAATTTTGTTTAAATATAAGAAAAAATTATTAAGAATATAAAAAATATTTTAAGTGATTTGAGTCTGGTAGTCATGTCAGTTCCAACTCTTGCCTTGCCTGATCCAAGTAAACACAAATAAAAAAAAATGATTATATATTTTAGTTATTATGAGAATTAAAAAAAAAAATATATAAGCAATCAAAAAAATATCTTTTTTTTAAAGTGAAATTATTATTACAATTTATAATAAAAATTTCTTTATATATAGTGATTTTTTCATACGATTTAACTTTTGTTATAATAGTTAGTACAAATAAATATACTACGGAACTGCAACTCATGCGATCACCCCCCCATCAATCAATTTACATGAAAAATTGCAAAATCTTGATAGAGCCATAACTCTGAGCGATGTAGTTATGTGTGCATCAATCATTTTGTTTACGTGGTTGTGATGAATAAGTTATAAGAATTGATCTAAGCAGTTTGTATAAAATTCTATTTAGCTGCAACTACATGCTTTTTTTCATGTAGCTTCTCTTTTTCACCTGTACTTGTGTTTCTTGGACTGATTTTCCTGTCTATGGGATTTGATAAGGAAAATTGTGGGATTTTGAGGGATTGGAATATGGAATTCTAAGAATTACTTTGTTTTGTTTGCAAAATAATGTAATGGCCGTAACGGAAAACAATTTTCCTTCTTTTACTTTCAGTTCTCTTCTCTTTTTCTGGTTTTTCTTTTCTAATTGAAAATCAGAATCATTATCAAGAACCTGACGTTTTCCAAGTACTGTTAAAAATAATGAAGAATAAAAAATCAAACATTAAGAATAATAATGTAACATTAAAAGTAATTAGTAACCAAAAGAAAACTCCTAATTTAATAACTTTAAAGGTATTGAAAATTCAACTGAAGAATAAACCTACAAATATCTTCATTTTAATCTATCAAGGTACAAATAATAAGTTCAAACTGCTATAATATTTATGAAACTTGTCTACAACTCTAAGGTCTAGCCAAGAGAAGATCTGTCTCTTCAACCAGGCACACAACTGGAGAACATGAGGGTTGAAATTGTTTCCAGGAAATTCATTACTCCGTCATCTTCAACCACACCTCACCTTAGAAGCTGTGAAATATCGGCCTTGGATCAGCTTCTTCCTCCAGTTTATGTAGGATTAACATATTTTTACCCGGCTGACGAAAACATTCAAGGAGCCAAGCATTCCGCAAGAGGAAAGCAGTTGGAGGAATCATTATCCAAAATCTTAACCCTCTACTATCCGGTGGCAGGGAGATATGATGAAGAAAAGCTGTTGATCGATTGCAACGACAAAGGGGTAGAATATTTGGAAGCTGAAGTAAGTGGACGACTCTCTCAAATTTTAAATGGGGAGTTGCAGCCTGAGCAGTTGAATCAGTTTCTTCCGTATCCTGTTGCATCACCCACAAGTCCATTAGTAGCTGTGCAAGTAAGCACTTTCGAGTGCGGTGGACTGGCTGTCGGCTTGCGCATTTCACACAAGATATGTGATGTAGCGACATTAACCTCATTTGTCAACGGATGGGCAACAACAAGTCGAGTTGGTATTGATGAAGTGCCCCGACCAAGTTTTGCTCTGCCATCCCTCTTTCCGACAAGAGAGGCAACTCAAATCCTGAAAGCAACTCCAGTTAAAAATGGAGCTAGGGTCGTGACAAGAACTTTTGTGTTTAGCAGGTCTGCAGTAGCCAACCTGCAAGTGATTGCCAGAACAAGAGATGATGATTTGGAAGGAGGGACAGGCCAACCTTCGCGAGTCCAAGTAGTGACTGCAATTGTATGGAGGGCTCTGATTAAGGTGGCTAAACTTAAGCATGGATACCTGAGGCCATCTGCCTTAATTCATGGAGTGGAAATGAGAAAGAGGTCAGCATTACCAATACCACAAAATTGTTTCGGAAACATGTTGAGGGTTTCCATAGCTCGATTCGAGGCAGATGAGAGCAAAATGGGGTTGCCTGACCTGGTCATTCCAGTAAGGCAGGCGATAAGAGATGCCATTTCGGATTGCAGAAACGCAATAAGCTATGATGATTTGTTGTTGGGAGCAGCAGGGAGTTTTAGAGAATGGAATGAGGAAGCAAGTGGAGGTGAGACAGATGCGTATACGTTTGCTAGCTGGTGTGGTTTCCCAATTTATGAAGTGGATTTTGGCTGGGGAAAGCCTGCATGGGTGAGCAGTCCCCATAAACCAGTACCAGTGGTGAACTTGCTGGACACCAAAGATGGTGGAGTTGAAGTATGGATGACTGCAGAGGAAAAGGACATGATCCTTTTTCAACAAGACCCTGAGATTATTGACCTCACTGATTCTCAATTGAAGAATAATGTCTAAATTATACTACAAGATTATTGCCCTTCACAGCTTCTCAACTTGTGCAATGTCAACTGTTTCCAACATAAATAAATAAAATCTAAACCATAGCAATTTCTTTTCGCGTTCCTACTTTTTATATACTTTTTATATATAAACGATATGGTTTTGAAGATGACAAAGCATTAAATCCTAATTAATTTATCTATAAAAATTAAGTTTAATTTTAATATATATATAACTGATCAGGTCAGTTTATATTTTTTTAATCATCTTGAAGAGGCCGAAGCTCAATACATTGATATTGCTATTGATGGTAGGGGATTTGGGGTGTAATGATGGCTGGAACAGCACTACAGACCTTGATGCTTTTGCTTGTACTCTACAAAACCGATTGGAAGAAAGGGTAGAAGTCTCATAAAAGTTGCAGTGTCCATAGATATATGGAAGGAGTACTCATCATCCTCGAAGAAAAATATGCTAAATTAAGTTGTCGATTACTTGCAGGTGGAAGTCTTTCCTCTCTCTTTTTCTTGTCTTTTCATTTTTATTTTTATTTTTTGTCCTCCCTCCACCTCCTGGTAAAGGGGGTATTTATAGAGAAGAAAAAAAGAAAGAAAGAGCTCCTTTTCCCCTGTCTATTCATGGTACAGGGGTAAGGTAGTCGGCAGCCACTAGATAGCTTGTTCAGGGCTGCCTGTTCAAAACAGCAACATTTTAAGTTTATATATATATAATGAAAAGACAAGAAAAAGAGAGAGGAAAGATGATTAAAAAAGCATCAAGGTCTGTAGAGCTGTTCCAGCCGTCATTACACCCCAAATCCCCTACCATCTATAGCAAAATCAATATATTAAGCCTCGGTCTCTTCAAGATGATTAAAAAAAACCACCAGGTGGGGTTTATATATATATATATATAAAGGGTATAGCTCAAAATTTTATTTCCCTTGAACAGAACCAGTTTCTGCAAAGTGCATGTATACAAATTACAACTTACATTGCTACAGCAATTTTTTTCAGATTAGCATCGGGTATAGAGGTCAAGGCCTCACTAATCCTGAGGGTGCACAAGTCCACAACAAGGAGTTTCCTGTAAGTGATTCATAGTAAATTCATGGGTATATATATGAGTGTTTATATGTATTAGTTGATTTTCTAGAATTAATATTTTGTATAAAAGTCTTGTTATTAAATAAAAATTAATTAATTTATTGTTCATTATTGTTTTTACTTCTAGATCCAACAAGTGGCTTCAGAGCTGCTTTGAGTGATGTTTGTCACTTTATCTATGTATTTTTTTACTAAATATCCTTTTTAATTCTGATTAACGTTGGACCTCTTAGTTTTTTTGAAAAATTATCAATTTTCATAATCAAATAGACTACTTCCTATGAAAAATAAAACAAAATGATGGGATAATAATTTCTATTATGTGAGCATTCTACTTGTAAACTAAGGTGATCATGATAAATTTTTATTTAAAAACAATATTATTGTTTAAAAAAAAAGGTGTTTTCATAAAACAAAATAACATGAACAAGAAGTTTTAATTAAAGAAAAGTTATTTTTTTATCTTTGAATAATGTTAATTGTTTTTAGCTTTTATTCAAAAAACTATGTTGCTACTAATAACAACATGTTTTTGTCACAAAAACAATACATGAATAAAAAGATAATTTTATCTACAAAAATATTTTTTTATATAAATTTAAATCATGAATTCTTACGGATATCTATTTTGATTTTCATAAAATTAAAAAAAATATATATTAAAAAAAAACCTAAGGATATTACGCCAATACACTTGCTAGTACTAATTCATTTTCTACAAGTTTAGTTCTTTATTTCAAGAATATTATATTGTTCTTATGGCAAACAACAATAAACTAAAACTTCATGATACAAATAAATATAAAACACCTTTATTTTTCTTTTTTTTTTCCATAAATATGATTGGATATGATCATGAGTATTTTAATGATCACAGGACACTAATTTTAATACCAAGTGAGTAAATTTAATTTAAGTATTATCACATCCATGCATATTATTACATTATACTATATTGAAAGAATCAATATAGAAAATTGTTGACATTGATTAAATATTAAAAGGAAATATATGCCCTAATCCACGAACACAGCCAAGCAAATATTATACAGGTCATCGCCCCTTTTCAAATAAAAATTGTAATTAGCCTTAAACATTGGTCCTTCAGCAACATATTTAACTAGGGCATCGTGACATTCTTTACCGGATTCCGTGACTTCACTACAAGTATCGTAGTCCAGGCTCTTTTCATCTCCAAATATGTAATCGAAGACTTTGTCTCCAGCAGCCTTTGTAATAGTATTTGCACAATTTTTCAAAAAACCTGGCAAAATCTCTGTGGAACTTTCTGGTGATGCAGCTAGACTTTCGTTATCAATATATTCAGCTTCAATTGATTCACCTTCATTCTCAATTGCAAGGATAGGAGAGGCTATTAACGTTATTCCCAAGAACAGAAGCACCGTGAATGAAACGTTGTTAGACCTTGCCATTGTGATCTTTTTAGATAATTTGGAGCTAAAATTCTATTTTGATGGTGAAGCATATACTCCTACATGTATATATATACATATACGGCTTAAATGACAAAACGGATGCAATATAAGAGTTATTTATGAATTAATATTCAATTAATGTCGATCTTAATATAGGTATATAATCAAGTTTAAAATTAATAAAGAAGGACAAGGATTAAATCTCAAATGTTTAACTTGTATATTATTTATTATAGTTCTATTTAAACTGTCTTATTAAATTCCTTAAATGCTGTATTTTGCTTGGTATAAATATTTTCTTCTTAACTCTAAATTAAAACATACAATAATGACAATAAATATATTTATAGCACAAAGGCAAGAGAATATATATCTGAATTATTTCATTGCTCTTAGTTAAAAAGAAACAACAACTTGGTCATCAAAAATCAAATAAATAATGTGAATCTAATTTAAGAAAAACCAATATTGATTTCCCTTGAACAAAACCAGTTTTTGCAGAGTGGATATATACAAATTACAATTTATATGTCTAAAACAATTTATTTATATGCCTAAAACAATTTATTCTTTGTTGAATTAGCACCAGGTGTCATGGGGTAATTTTTTGCTCTACTAATAAACTCATGCAGCAGCCTAATCCTCTACTAGATTCAGTCTTTCCTCACTCATTTCACTCGTGTTTACCTAATAATTAAGTGTTTTCCTCACCTAAAAGGTTTTCCCACTTTTCCAAGTTCAAAGACAAGCAAAATACATAAATAGAATAAGATAATCAAAGTGCACAACAAGCTTTATAGGAACTCTTTCCCAACCTTTATTAATCTCGTAAACAAAGGGAACTATACACAAATCCATATGTGTGATATGTACAAAGATTGCATGCTACACTAAACTATCTCTATCTCGTGCTTTATATGTTCTTGTATGCCCCTACATATTGAATATACCCCACGCATGCTTCCCTCAACCAAGAGCTGCAACAAGTATTTATAGACAAGCATTTAGAAGGCACAAGCCTCATTCCAAATTTTAAAGAAGTAGTGGGACACTATCTCATCCATGTTCACACATAAACATAGTGGCCCTATTATCTACCAAGTAGTGGAAAGTTTCCCCCCATAATCCCCTATGATCTTAGTGGGTTGAGAGTAACCCCTGATCAACCCCCATGTCCAGCCCCCATAATCTCATGATCTTAGGTATTCATAACCTCCACTAACTCATGTTCTGCAAGCCCACCTGGCAACCCCAACTGTCAGTTCTTGTTGCGTCTGCTACTGGTCTCTCGCATGCCTTAGACAGTCCTTTGTCTAAGTTTTAGATCGTGCCAAGTTGAACCAACGACTTGCACAAGCTATTGTGCTCTGCCGAATTCGTATATGCATGCAGGTTGTCAATGTCTATGCTATCGAATTCCACGACAACCCCAGTTCTCGTCAACATATCCCTCTAATAAGTTTTCCTGCTTGGCCTGGACAGTCCATCATCCAGCTCATATCGTCAACAATATGTGCTGTCAATTTTCCTTCAACAAATCTATAGCAGCACAAATCTATGCTATTGATTTATTCCACTATTAGCATGGCTGCCAGCAACTCTAGGCACTGTTTTGGACAACTTATCAAAATGTACACCTCATGCATATTTAATACTGTTACACCATATATCTAGGTTAAGGCTCGACTAATCATGAGTGTACACAAATCCTCGGAGTTCATGCAAGTGAACCACGATTAATATGTAAACTTTGCCCAAAAGCAATGGCCTCATGAAATTATTTGCACCTAGCATTGTTTCCATCTAGCAAGAGTCAAACCTGAAATCTTGAACAAGAACACACTTCTAATTTCCAGCTCTTCTCCTTTATGCTATGGAATAGCATTTATGGATAACATGCCTGGAATCTGAGCGTTTGCAGCTTGCCTACATTAAATTGGTTAAAAAGGCTTCTTTCTTTTAGGTTCATTTGACAAGCCTTAGCAGGTTTCATAGCAGCTAGCGTCCTCTATCAAAATTAATTTCAATGGAGACTTTCTTGGTGATAAACAAAGTGGCAGTAGAGGTTTGGTAGGTAGAAATCCGAATGATGGTATTCTTTGTGTTTCTTGTCATAAAAGATTATAAATTCAAATGTTACATCAGTAATTTTTTTAATTTCTAAAACATTATCAAAGGAAACAATATGGTTAAAATGTACTTTTTTATATAAATTACTCAAGGAATTAAATAATTGCAAGCCATATTAAATAAAAAATAATAATTAGATAATAAGTAATGAGATTAAAAATTTTGTAAGAATTAAGATAATTAGGTAGTGATTACTTTATATAGGTAGGAAAAGGGGGGGAAACACTCTTTTTTTTTCCGAGAATCATGAGTGTTTTTTTTTTTGGTTTGAAGATAAATATATTTTAAGACTTATATTGATGTTAATTTAGATTAATTTTTTAATCAAATATCCTAAGGATACATTTTTAATATAAACATGGTACATTCAAAAAATTAATAATAAATTTATCCACTTATAATTCATAAAGTTTTTACTTAAGGAAAATCAAGAAATAAAGTAAATCTTATTAATCATTGTATCCTTGAAGTTGTAAAGTCTCATTCATCACAAGATCTTGTGGATAGTGTTTGGTTATGATTCTCAACATAAAAAAAAAAAAAAAAAAAATTATATTTTCAAAAAAAAAAAAAAAAAAAAAAAAAAAAAGATTTAAACAAAATTGTGTATGACACTTATGTGTTTAAGTATCATATTTCGTTATGATGTACAAGACAGAATAAAATATTAAAAAATTTATATTACCTTTTATGTATTGTTATCAAACTTACATATTTAAAAAAATAGTTCGATATGTTTTTTTTTTTCACTTTAGCTTAAATGGTAAAATTAATAATATTATAATAACTCTAGTTATACAATTAGCACAAACTAAATGGGTTGACATGAGGCCTAGACTAGTCCAAGTTTAAGAAAAAATAGAGGAATGATTGACTCAGTCTAACCCATTCAAAAACTCAAGTCAACTCAAGATATAACACGTCAAAAACCCATTGATTTTTTTAAAAAAATCAATTTTAAAACATTTTGAATCGGCTAAGTTGACCATCTCAACTCATGACCTGAACATTGTCTCAGGTCAACTTCCGAGTTGAGTTTTAAAATTATGATAATAATTATTTTTATCTATAAGATTCTCGACCTCTGACCTAAGTCTTCTCCTGGTTGACCTCTGAGTTAGGTTTTAAAACTATGATTATAACAACTTTTTATTTTTACATTGACTCGGTCAACCCTAATGATCCTTGACCTAGGGTTAACCCCAAATCAAATTTTAAAACTATTATAATAATCATTTTTATTTTAAGTTGACTATAATCAACCCAGTCTGGACCTCATGACTCGAACTTTACCAAAGATCAACCCCTGATTCAGGTTTTAAAACTATTATAATAATTATTTTTGTTCAAATACTGACTTGGGTCAACCATCAACTTCACTCATAACCTGAACTTTATCTCAGATCACCCCTCAAATCGAGTTTTAAATCTATGATAACGATCTTTTTTATTCTTATGTTGATTAGAGTCAACTCAACATGTGACCCAGACCTTAACTTGTGACTTGGGTTTTTTTCTCGATGAATTTTTAAGTTAAGTTTTAAAACTATAATAATAATTTTTTTTATCCTTATCTTAGCTATGGATAATTTTGAAATTGAGATTTTTTTACAATGATATTTTATGAATAAAAATAATAGTTTTTTCATCTGTCAATTTTAATCCTCATTCTTTTAATAAAATTGAAAAAAAATCAAAATTTCTCAACTTTTTTTTAAATATTAAAAAAAAAATTGACTTATTTTTTATGACATTGTCAAGCATAAAAAAATAATTTACTTTTCAAAAATATATTTTCCAACAAACAAATGAAGCCTTAATATACTTTTAGTTTATTGCGTATTTTTTCCATTCAATTCAGTTCTGTTTTCTCAACTTCTAAAATCTAAAGCCAAACCAGATTTGTTTCAAATTCCGTAACCAAAATTATCTAGAAAAAATTCGGTTCATTTCATATCAGTTTTTACAAATATCCTGTATAATTCGTTAATTTGCTCCCACTGCTATGGATTTAGCGCATATGACAGGAGAGGAGATTGGTATCATAGACAACCCTCAGACGCTAAAATAATCAGGGAACATAATCACAGCTCCCTGCAGCTTTTGGGTTACATTCATCCACGACACTCATGGAGCTGAGCTACATTCTTTCATCAGCAACATAATCTTTCTAGAATGGAAAAACTATATTCATTTGATAACAATATGAACTCTTCAATAGAGATATCATCCAGGCAAAAGAAAAGGTGCACACAACAATCTCACACAGGGGCATGAATAACTCCAGCGAAATTTTGTACCACAGTATAATCTGCAAGATTGGCAAGCAATGCCCGTGGTATGGTCACCAATTATCTTTTGATGGATTACTTGAAAATTTAACTGACAAATCTAAATAGTAGATAGACGTTGCATTGATTTCCACTCTCCATAAAGAGCCTATTCAGTGGATGAATATTGTACTCGATCTCCGAAGTTACATCAGGTAATTCAACCTGTATACACAAGAACACTTGGGTCAAAAGACTAGCCGTAGAGCTCGCCAATATATATGATGCTTACATGATATCAATATGTTGTGTAAAATGAGGTAAGATGCACAAAGATGTAAGATCTGGAATGTGTGAATAGCAGAAAGAGAGGCCAGAAGACCAAAAACTATACATGGTAGTCTCTAGGGAAGCTGAGATAACCAAAAAACGGAGTTTTGTTTCAAGTTACCACCCACAATTTACTCCATTCCCTCAACTTCCTTTCTTGTTTTCCACCCAAACAAACACAATGGCTGAAGCTATCGGGAACCACCATCAAAACAGACCCGGAGCCTGAATCACTCTCTTAAAGATTGAAGCATCATTCATTGTGTAAATAAATGATGAATACAAAGGCCACCAAAAACTTGGTGATTCATGAATCAGATAGAAGCCCAATCAACTTCCTTGCATCAACCAGCTACCTAAAAGACAGTCAATCCGTAAGCTTGTCTTTAACATCTAGCTTCTTTATATTCCTTTCACTTCTACACTGTTTTACTCGGGTATCAATCTCCATTAACTAAAACAGAGAAGTCCATAAGCAAATGAACCTGAAAGAAATTAGATCTTTCCTAGATAGTATAAAAATGTCCTAGTTCATACTTTTGAGCACCAAGTCGGAAGGCATATCAAGTCAATTAATCAATAAAAGATTTTCCATCCATAAACATATCTCCCTGGGCATGAAAAGTCCCAATAATGGGCAGAGTGCAATCAAAGTAAACGATCTGGTCTTAGCGTATGCATCTTACTAAAATGTAGCACACTTCTGTATTCAAGTCACCTTTTACTTTTAATGGTATACTGTATCGAACAATTTGAAAAAAAAAACCGTGAAGTCATCTTTTTATCTGACCAAAAAAGGCATACCTTGGTTTTCTTCAATTTTGTCTCCAGGTTCGTCAATACCAGTCACGCTGGCCAGCTCTTTTTTGTCTCTCCAAATTGCATGCACTTCGTCAGTTCGGAACCTCTGGGTGAAAGTTGATTCCTCTAGTGGAGTTGTTTCACCATAAGCAAAAGCAAGGAGACCAGTATATGCAATCATTGCTCCGTTGTCAATGCAATACCTATCATCAGTTGCATATAGCATTCCACCCCGCTCAGCACACATTATTCTCATCATCTCTTGCAGGCGCTCATTGCAACCCACACCGCCAACAATAAGAACATCTTTCTTATCACAATGCGCCATTGCCCGTTCTGTGATCTCCACAAGCATTGCAAACACTGTTTCCTACACAATTTTAGAAGATAATGAAACAAGATATATGTACTTAGACAACTTGTGACATGATACAAAAAAAAGGATAAGAATGATTCAGATTCTTCCACTCAAAGACATATTAATGACAGCTAGCATGGTCTACCTGGAGGGAATAGCACAAGTCTGCAGGAGTGCACTCGTTATTTTTAAGCTTCTCCTCTGTGGTGGCTTCAATAAAGCTCAATATTCCACTAAAAGAAACATCCATCCCTTTGACAACATAAGGAAGATCTATAAATTGCTCTCCTTTCTTAGCAAGCTGGTTGCGACAACATTATGTAAGTAACTATTGAAGCACTTCACAAAATAATTCAAGTACCAAGCATGAAAATTAGCTCATTAGTATTCTGGACTTTAGGTCCACTGGTATCAAAAGGCATTTTATAAACCCTGGTAGAGAGCTACTAAACTTGAGATATGAATTCCACTAAAACAGGGGAAGAAGGAAGAATAATGAGCCGATAAATAAAAATTAAATGACAGGTTTAATTGTTTGAAAACTAAAGCCACGGAAGATGAATTCCAATATCCTCTTGATAATGTTTTGATTGCTTCATATTATGTGAACATGAAAGCTACAAAGAGTGCAATATGACTATCAAGCTTGAATTCACGAAACATAACTACAACATAGATGAGCCACCAGTTTTCCTATTATTTATGCATTCACAACCAAGGCTTCAAACTCGTATGTTTATTTAAATTGTTGATGAAAGTACAAGAACAAGAATTATGACTTGACCAGAAAAAAAAGGGCTTCAACGAAACATAAAACTTGTAATCAGGGTTATTTTTTTATTAGTTAAATGCACACAGGGATTAATCAGAATAGGAATAAAACAAATAAAGCCAAGCAAAACTTTAATGAAACCAAAAACAAAATGGAAGTAACAAACCCTCAAACAGAAATCTCAAAGAACTCACTAATATCAATATACCTGCTCAATGTTATATCCAGGAGCAGGGTCATTAGACAGCTGCAAAACTCTGGCGAACCGATCCAAACAATTCCCAACAGCAATATCAATAGTCTCACCAAAAATCCGATACCGTCCTTCACTGTAAGCAATAACCTGAGTATTCCCACCACTAACATACAAAACAACAGGATCATCCGCCCCAGTAACAATCCTACCCATCTCAATATGAGCAACACAATGGTTAACAGCAACAATTGGTTTCTTCCACAACTGTGAAAGAACTCTAATAACAACAGCAGACACTTGTAAAGGTGCTCCCATACCAGGACCTTTAGTGTAACAAAGGCAATCGATTTCATCTGGGGTTATCTTTGCGGTCTCTAAAGCAGACTTAACAAGTGGTAAAACATGCTGCAAATGATGTTGGGCTGTTTCTCTTGGCAAAAAGCCTTGACCAGGTGGAGTTATATAAGTATGTCTTGGGTTTGATAAAATTGTCCCATCTAATGTAACAACCCCAACTCCTATCTTGTTTGCAGAACCTTCAAATCCTAGTGCTATCATTCTCTTCATTTTCTGAACAAAATATCAAAAGGGAACTAGTGAAATTCATAAAAAGATCAAAACTTTATGCTATGTTTTGCCTTGACTTACAAGTTCATGTGAAGGGTTCCGTTCATATTACAATAGATAATTCTCTCTCTGTGCGTTAGTTGGGGGGGGGGGGGGGGGGGGATGCAGAATTTGTTCCAAGGGGTTGCAAAGTTTGGAGCTTTACCTGTGGCGACCGAGAATGAGAGGCTGGGAGCTGGGAGGTGAAGATAACGGTCAGTAACTGCAGGAAGACAGACAGTAGGGTTTGTTCCTGTTCTTTATGGTTTTGTTTAAGCGTAAACTATACTTTAGCTCCTATAGATTCAGAAATATTCCATTTCAATCCCTGTAGTTTGGTGGAATTTCCCCATATTAATTATGTTAAAAACTATAGAAATTGAAATGAAAGTTGTTGAATCTATAAAGACTAAAATATAGTTTATCCCTTATACATTTTGGAGTTCTATATTTATTCATATATGGTTTATCTTTTATTATTCTTGATTTTGTACTAGTTTTATTGTGTCCACTGCTTTTATTTGTATTGATATTAATCTTTTTATTTTTAAAAATATTTTTTTAATTTTTATTTGATTAGAAGCTTGAGTTTTCCTTAAATTATTATGTCATATAGAACAATATCATGAAACATGTCCTAAATTTATTTTCATTTGACACATTTCATGATATAATGGAATGGAATCTAATGATTTAAGAATAAATTGAGCTTTTGATCATATAAAAGCTAAAAGAAAATAAGGATGAACTTAAAAGTAAAAATTTGATATTGATACAATAAAATAGAAGGAATAAACCTGTATGAAATAAGAGTATAGGGACACAAATAAGCATTTAACAACTTGGACAAGAGATTATTATAAAGTATTTGTCTCTAAATCTTGACTTCTTATGTGACAGATTAAATTAATTTTTTTAATTGTAAAAATATAAAGATGTCTGAAAATCTATAATCTAATGCGAACATGCTTTTAAAATATTAAAATGGTAAAATCTTAAAATTATAATATACTAAATAATATATTTAAAAATAAATTAAAATGATAATATAATAGGTCGATCCGAACCAATATATAACTCGAATTATAGAATTATAATAATTTCATTGAATATAAACCAAAATTAATTAAAAAAATTAATTTTAATTAATTATATTTAAAAAAATAAAAATAATTACTCGAATAAACTTGGAAAAAAAACCATGCTCAATACTTGAGTCGTGAAAATGGAATCTCCTATAGAAAATAAATAAATACACGAAGGCCATTTCCTAATAAATTTATTGTGGAAGTAAAAAATTAAAAAATAATAATTCTTAAAAAATAAAAAAAAATTAATCAACTTTGATTTTGTAATTTGGTTCATAAAACCAACATAATTTCATAGGAAAAACTATACTTTTTAAATAAAAAAGTTAAGAAAGAAATATTTAATCCCATTATAATTCAAAATAAATTATTAATTTATGGTTATTTTAAAAATAATTTTTTTATTTTAATTTTGTTTTTTATTCAAATGAAGCTAAAATGAAAGGAAGGAAAGCCCTTCAAAATGGAGTTTGGGTCTAAAAGTCCAGTTCCACAGGCTTGCCCATTTAATTTTTTTTGCTAGGCTAGGCAGAAGATGTATTGTCAGCCAAGCCGTAAAGATTTTATAAGTGTTGTAGACGACGCATCATTTGTATCTCTCGTTTTTTATGACTTTTAAATTGTTAAAAAAATCAGGACTGGCTTTTTTCAATTTAAATTTTATTTTTATTTTTATTTTTTTAATTTAAAAACACCTACAAAACAATCTAGACATCCTCATAAACCCTTTAATTCCTTAAAACAACTAAAAAAATCAGCCCAAAAAAATAATTAACATGAAACTTAAAATTTTTTAAATATTAGATCTATTTTTCCATGTTAATTCAAGGTGAAATGACACTAAAACTAAACTTTTATCATTAAATAAGATTTGTGGACACCAATATTAAGCTTGGTCGTTACTGAAATCAATCTCAATAGCAACTTATTATTTTTATTATTAAAATTTGATATTATTTTTTTTTCTAATTAGAAATTGAAAAAATAAAAAAATAAAATTTTATATTAAAATTAACTTTAAAAAACTTAAGGACCGAAAAGGTATCATTGAGAAAGTAAAAAAATGAAAATAAAAATTTTTATATAAATTTTTAAACCCCACCTATTTTACCTATCTTTTTAACTTTGATAATTTATTTTTTAATTTTATCTCCAATTTAACTTAAAGTGGTCTTGGGGATGATCCTGAAATGGTGAAAAAAAATAGAAAAGAATAAAAAAAATTGTAAACAGTGAATACTCAAATGGGATCCACTGTGCATTTTTGCACAATAAATCTCCCGCATGGACTAATGTTTTCTATAATAATAATAATAATAATAATAACAACATTCTAGTTTTAACCAACATGGCCATCAGTAGAAGCCCAAGCTTCTCGCTGAAAATATTGAACACCTAGATTTATATTGTTTTTAAAAATATGGTTTATATTATGTTTTTTTAAAATTATTTTTTTTATTTTTAAATTTTTTTCTTGCATTGTCATAAAAAAAATAAAAAAAATTATTTTAATATATTTTTAATAAAAATTATTTTAAACCATAACTATTATTATATTTTCAAACACCATATTAGGATTTATTTGGAATATTAGGATTTATTTGGAATTGTAGTAGCGATGATTCAAAATGTTTTATGTTTAAAAGTATATTAAAATAAAAAAAATTATTTTTATTGTTAATATATTAAAACAATTTAAAAATATAAAAAAATTATTTTAAGAAAAAAAATTAAAATCTCTAGGAACCCAGGATTGGTTTTATAATTTGTTGATGTAAAAACAATAATAATAATTTATAATATAATTTCAATCTTTGCGAGTCCCACAAAGTAAATCCATGTACACGTGATCTACGAAGTACAAATACTTATGTTACAATTTTATTTATTTATTTTGGCTCAACAGTTTAAAGTGGAAATCCTGGTAAAGGGTTCAGAACCTTGAAACATAATTCTTGGACCATGAAGAAAATTATGAACCCACAATACAATGGATTTTTAAAGACAATGATATTCAACAACTATAAATAGCAAAACCAAAAACCATCCATATGCTATACACAGAACTCGACTCAAATGGGCTTCCAAAAAAAATGGAAACAGGGTATTATTTTCAGCTTCCCATGGCGACGCCTATGCTCTCTATGAACTGGACGTTTATCTTTCGGCTAATCCTCTGACAAACATGGACCAGAAGAACTGTACAAGAACTCTCTATTTCTCCTGCTCACCGTGTGCTCCAGAAAGAGGAGCACAGTTATACAATGTATTCAAATGAATGTCAACTGAACCAAACATCTTCACAAGGTTTTAATAAACTAACTAGACACCTAAAACTAAACGCTAGAACAAGGTCAGCATCTGGTATCTAAGCCAAGAGGAAGAGTATGCTATACAACCAGCAGCATTCTGTATACCATTATGAACTGTGTGCTCTGGAACAAATAATGCTGAAACTATGTCTGACTCTGCTGTGGTTTGTTTTCCATGCCCCTCACACTGTGTACTATATGTTGGATCTTCTTTGATAGACTCTCGTTATGTTCCTCAATCTGCTCAAAAATCAATTCCAGGTGCCTTTTATAGGTCGCAGCTCTCTTTTTCTCCATGGCCAGCTGCTGTGATAATTCCCTAATCTTATCGTGTTCATTCTGCAAAAGAAAAGGAAAGAAAAAACACTGGTTGTAACAGCAACAAAAATAAACCAGTGGAAGGCCGTTACAAGTACATCATAGAGATTTTTCAGCCTTCGAGATGTGTACAAGCACAGCTTATTAACATTAAAATATTGCATCAAAATTTGATAGCATCTCAAAAAGAATGCATACCTCTTAGCTGCCTAGATCTTTGGACCCACTGAAAGCAAAAATATAGGTCCATAGGTTCTTAAGTTCCTAAACTGATATTAATTTAATGCCCAAGGACCTCATTATAAGTTTTTGGATCCCAGTAAATAACTTGATCAATTTCACTCTTTGAATTTATCACTTTATGATGTCAAAACTCAATCAGCTGATATTAACTTAATGATAATGGTGCAAGAACTAACCGGGTATTGATCATAAATGCAATCCCTTCGAGCTTTTCCAGGTGTCAAGGAATGAGTATGCTCCTTCACAAACTTTGTAACCACCCATTTTCCAGAACTTACTTTTCTCACCAAAATCATTGCCCTGCAACCAACCCTTGTTTCTGCCCTTTGTCTTACAATCTTTTCACGCTTGTCAGGCATTCTGAAGCCCTCTTTATTGCAAACAAGCGCTCGGCCAATAGCAGATCCATCACGTCTTGATCGAGAAAGTTTGCTTACACGGATGATGAATCCTATGCGTGTGGCATAAGCATTGTAAAATGCATGTGCAGATGCTTCTGAATCAAACTCCTGTCCTATGTATGGCTCATCTGCAGCAACCATTGACATAGCTGGAACTGCATCTGGGATCATATCTATAGCCAAAGACTCTTTATCCATTTTATGATCATACTGTTCAAATTCTCCTTCAACAGAATTTTCAACGACTTCGTTTTCATCTCTAGCCCTAGCAATGTCCACGGCCACATTTCCAGCTATATCACCATTAGCATCATTATCAACAATGAAGTCCACTGCAAAAACAACATCAACTATTTCAATGACTTTCATGCCCACACGACATCTTATTAGCTAAAACATGCTGTTAAAAGCCCTATCTTTGAATAGAGATGAAAAGGTTGAGGGTTCAGTCTCTAAGCCATAATGTTCTTAATGAACTGAATACTTAAAAACTCTAGCAATTCTTTTGAACCAGGTAAACAAAGGGATTGCACAGATGGCATAAAACAACAAAGCCTAACAATCTTTCCTCATAACAAAACCCACATGGCCTTTGTCTATTAAGTGTTAGCCTTAGTCGTACCAATTGAGTCATGCATACATGCTGTGGAACCTTTCACAGCTGTAACGCATGCATACATGCATTACCTGGTGTATGTGCGTTTTTCTTCGCAAAGAGAGAGTTGGGCTGAGTTGTCTGGTAGAATGTGTCAAAAAGGTTATGAAATAGTCTTATAAGGAATCAATTTTGTTAAAAAGAAAACAAATGACTTGGGAGGATGAACAGTTTGGCCAATATATGAGCACAAGTGGGTTTTGAAATTGTCTTGGCACCCCATGCCACTATTGAAAAAATTAGGCTTTTTGCTTGTTACTAATTGCTTGTCTCTCACAAATAGGGTCTCTTTTATTCTATTTGCAAGATAGACTCCAGCAATATGTTCAAAGATTATGGTTGGAGATATGGTAAGACAGAATAGAAGTACGCATGGCTAAGGCAGCCTCAAAAGGCATTCTGCATATATAGTAACCACATCATCATGAAGCTCCTTTATAGTAAACGGACTCATCACTATATTAGCAAACAGCGGTTTTAGGAACCAAGGAAGAAGCAAAGTTGTGCCCTATGAAGAACTAAGAGATAAAAATAAAAGCAAAGCTTGTTTAGTCATAGAAAAACAAAAAACAAAAAGTACCTGTTTATGACACAATTCCTATAAAATTTGACATAAAACAAGCAAAATTCGAGTTTATTACCAACAAATAAGCTACGAAAATAGTAGCAGTGGTCAAAATCAATTCATTGTAAGATTTGTTCATAAAGACTTTGAATCTTTACACCAACTAATCGAATCAGCTCTATTTGCCAAGCGAAACAGATCTAGATTCTAGACCACGTATTGAAACTATGCATGCATTAAAATCACAAAGTTCCCATAATAGAGCATACACATATTACCCGTATCAATTAATCATCACAACAGGATCAACACTTTGCATAAATCAGTTAGTGAAATTCCTAAGGATTCGATGCCAAACCTATTACAATGCTCACCAGACTCTAACCAAGTAGAGTTAGTTGGCACCTGTATTTGTCAATTAGTTATTTTTCAACCTTAATGAGAAAGGCTTAAAACGAGATTATTCCCAAGAAATTGATCTCTCTTTGTTCTTCTTTCAGTATCCTCACAGAACTTTCAATATATATATGCAAATAGTTTCCTTACTATTTGCATAAGTATTGAAATTGAAATTACAAAAACATTTTTCTCTCTTTTCACCAATCAATCATTAAAAGAAACAAAAAATTGATACTCTCAAACTTCTGCTTACTGGTGAACTTTTCTCACAACAAAAACATTTTTCTCTCTTTTCACCAATCAATCATTAAAAGAAACAAAAAATTGATACTCTCAAACTTCTGCTTACTGGTGAACTTTTCTCACAACAAAAACATTTTTCTCTCTTTTCACCAATCAATCATTAAAAGAAACAAAAAATTGATACTCTCAAACTTCTGCTTACTGGTGAACTTTTCTCACAACAAAAACATTTTTCTCCCTTTTCCGCTCATTTTCTCAGTGACCAAACAAAACTCATATTCAAACACATTAAAACCCTAAACCCACAATTCTAATCGCCACCAATATCCAAATAACAAAAAATTACAACAAGAAAATGATAGAAATTAAAAAAAATCAACTTCCATAAAAAGGATTAAAAATTTATAACTCCCTTGATTCCCCACAATCCAAACAGACACTTAATCCATAATATACACTCCAATCCCATTAAAAATCACTTCTTTATTTATTACTCACAACCCAATTTAAAGAACTAATATAAAATCCAGATTAAAATAAAATATATGAATAAATAAGCTAATAAAAGATTAAAACCTTGATAAGAATTTTCACTTACTTGAAAAAAATTGCAAAGATCGATTTAGGGCTAAAGTTCCAGGAAGCCACACAGAGAGGGGAGACTGAAAGAGGAAAGTGCGAGTTCAGGCTAATAAGAATGGGGACGCGAGGTAAAGGTGACGTGGCAAACATTGATTGGACTGGATAGAAAGAAGAAGTCAAGACTTCCTATTTTGAACGACTGGTGGGTCAACACGTGGTAAGAAGAGTGCACATTTACACGTATGATCACTACTTATCTGTAAATCTCTCCTCTTGGTCTCTTAAATATTGAGTATAGCTGAAATCAGTACCAAACTAAAAGTTGTTGTAATTTTGCCACCCAAATGGAACTCATCCGATAATCAAATTCTCAATCCCATTTTTTAATTGAATTTGTAGATGGTATTGTTCATCCATCAAAAGATCCCATAGATTATGTTTCCGTTTGATGGTTTTTATATACTAATATCAAAAACAAAGAATTAATATTTTAATATATTTAAAAAAAAAACATTTAAAAAACATCTTACCTCATGATATCAAACACTCGCTTGCAAGCTGAACATCTTTTGATCCAATTTTAAAAAGTAGATTTTTTTTTTGTTTAAATAACTTGTTTTTAGAAAAAAGAAACTATGAAGGAATCAATGTGAGGATCAATCACAGGCCAAAATTAAGGAAGACAAAGTGATTGAAGGACTCAAGCGGCATGAATTTCCTAAAATGCAGGGTCCTCCTGAGGTCAAACCACATGAATTGACTGGTGAGCTGCGGTTTTTCATGAAAAAGATGGCAGAAGAGGATTATTTGGAGGTGCCATTCTTTAACATGCTTAGCACTGGAAGATGCACGAAACTGTAAAGGTCATTAGCAAATCTTCTTGCAAATTTGGCCATGCCAGATTGAGTGGAGGGAAGAACCATGTTCGAAGGTACCATCATATTTTATAGAGGGAAGAACTGTGTGCAGCCAGAAGTTACGCGCTGGATATGTTGTTGAAAAGGAAGGTGCGTGCTGGTGCTGGTGCTGGTGCTGCAGCTTCCAACACTATCAACTGCCTCAGATTTCCTCTTTCCAGATGCTTATGGTGTTTGTGCAGTCTGTGTTTTAATTCGTGGTTGCACTGTGACTTCTTTGAACACTTGAAATGTCCTCGTAGTAGCATGTAGCTTCATTGTAACAAAAATTAAATGTTACAGAAACGGTAGATCAAGAAACCTTTCACTGTGAATTATAATGATAATTTTATTTTTTAATTTTTAATTTTTAGTGAGATGTTTCTTTAGATTTCCTTTTCTTTCCCAGTGAAAGAATAGCATTTACGCAAGAGGCCTTGTGATTTTTTTTGGGTCAAATTTAATTATCTATCATCTCACTACAAGCATGTTCTTTTTCATCTTTTTCATTTAATATGGCATATATAAATAAATAATATTTGAATTGTTGCTAGTAATTAATTATTTGTGTTTTTTCTCTTTCTCATAACAACTAAAATATATAATTGTTCTTTTTATTTGTAAATTATCAAATTATACATGTTTATTATATTTAAGCACATTGGGTCTAGTATGGCTGTCAGACCCAAGATATAGATGTTTGAGTCTAAACCCATGCACTTGGAATTGACAACCATGTCAAAACCATGCTTGGGTCAAAATATTTAAGATTTTTCAAAAACATGATTGAACTGCAATAACAAATATTGTCTCATTCAAGCTAAATTTTTTATTCATTTGTAGTAGAACTTAACTACAAACTTTTTTCTATTTGTACAACTTATTTTATAAATTTGTTATATTCAAAGATGAAAAAATAGAAAAAATACCCAATTCTCTTGGATATGATAAAATTATCAGACTTAAGATGTTTTTGTCTAATATAAATATAAAACTCAAAGCACTAGAAATATTTTTATGTATTTGGCATCAACCTACCATTGTCGTTCCTATTATATATTATTTAAGAGAGTGTTATAGCTTGTGTCTCATAATGTATCGAGTGAAGCAAAAGGGAACGAAGGTATCTGTTTTTATGAGATTTATTGCTTGTTTTATTATCATGAGCGATTAATAAGTTGGAGGTGCATGGGCATTGCCCCCGCGGTATAGTAAAGGGAATTATAGAAAATTATTAATATTTCTTAGACAGTTTAGAATCTATTACATATATATAATTAAAGCTTCTGTTCATGTTGATATAAATATATTATCGAACAACGTAAAATTTTATATTCATTCTAGTTGATCACTTATTACAATATTCATCAATAATTATTGCAATGTTTTTCGCAACAGAGAGTTTGCGACCTCTAGGATGAGATTAAAGACGAGTCAACCGATTTCTGGCTATAGTCTTGCATGCCAATAATGGTTCAGGTAATACTAGTACACGATCAAGGCGTCATAAATCCAGGTTTTGGAAACAAGAGTGTTCTTGACTAATCAGTGAGTCTTTTGAGCTCTTAATTTGTAACCTTTTGTTGTCCTTAAAACTCCACTGCATGATTTTATGTGTAGAACTATTATATTAATTTTCAGCTTGGCTCTTATATGGCCTTTGTAATACACCATTATTAGTGATTCTGCTCGTGTTCTTGCTCAAGAAGAACGTGCCGTGCAAGGATACTTTATTCGCCTCTGTTTTACCATTTGCAACCTCCCTTTTTATTATCTTGGAAAGGGCACCATTGCATCTGGCATATTCTCGTCCTACCATTGTTGACTTGTTGTTGCTTCTGTATACGATGGTGACAATTGGCATTGATGTGTTTCATATTCAAAACTAGTATGAACAGTCGCTCGAGACTCTGAGGCTCTTCATCGCTATCTCGGAAAAAAGAATCGGAGCTCTACTACAGGCACGATGCACTTTACGGTGACTCAAACAAAGAGGAATCCCGCATCAATCTTCAACAGTCCTGCGCAAAAAGACTCCGAGGAATCTGGAAAATCCTGTAAAGCAAAACAATGATTCGCCTCGCAATAGCTTCTCTCCAGGTCTTTCAGAGATAAAAGCTGATTCCACCTTTGGAAGATTGTCCGATGCTGAAGATGATTCTGAAGTTCAAGACTTCTTTCTACGTGAATCAGATTCCGACCCATCTAATAGTTACTGAAGGGCCTATCGTTATCTTCTCATCTTTTTGAAAGTGATGATTTTTGTATTTTTCAGGGTCTCGAAGAGGAGATGTGAAAACACGTGAGAACTTTCCAATAAAAATAAAGAGGAGATTGGTAAGATCTTGATGCAAGAAGAAAGGTTGATCCATGTCATATTGATTTTCTTCTGATTATGTCATATTGATATATAGACAATATACTAACAAGTAAGAATATTCTATAAAAAAAAAAAGTAAGAATATTCTAAATTAATTAATGAAGTTATTTAAAAAAAACAAAAAACACCACCTAAAACAAGGGTGATAATTTAAAAAATATGTATTTAAAATAGTAGGAGAATGTAATCTATAAAATAAAATTTATTTTATCATTTATATGGAGGAAGGGATTAGTAGGTTTACCGTTCATTATTAGTTCTAAATTATTCTTCTAATTGGAACATGTAAAAACAAAGATTAGATAAGAATAAAAAAGATTCTCAAATAAAAAGTACAGTAAATAAAATAAAATTAAATATAGATGACAGGCTAAATAAAGTTATCAACATAATCTTGATACCTATAATCTACTTATTATTTATTTAATAAAAAAATTTAATATTCATAAATTATTTATCAGGTTTTTGAGCACTCAATATGTATTTATTATATATTATTATTTATTATTCAATAAAAAATGAATAGTTAATATACATATGTTATATGTTAATATTAAGATAAGTATATATTATAGTATATTAAAAAATATAAATATTTTATGAATATATTTATATAATATAAATATGTATTTTGGATCAGATTTAGGAGTAAGTTTTGGTGTTTTGTTTTAAATAAAACAAATAAATCCGGCCGTTGCTATTCCCTCAATCTGGGGATCTGTGTTGACAAGAGAGCCTCCAAGGAAAGCTACGGCCTACAGGTCAGGATGTTGATTGTCGTTTGGGAAAAAAGCAAACAAGTTGTAGTTGGGTTTTCAACACTGTAGAATCTAGTACAAGTCGCGTGAGTTTCCAGAAGGAGCGCGTGAACTTCAACGTGACAAGATTTCTTTTGCTAAAATGACAAAATATTTTGTTTCTTTGTTTGCTCAAACTTTGTTCGTTCTTATTTTGGAGAACTTGCATTCTTTGCATGGGTATTACAAAATCATTTACCCACTGTACGCATAGAGTCCAGTCAATGTTTTTTTGAAAAAATTAAAAAATGTATACATGAATTTCTAATATGTTCTCATGAAAAAAAAATCTTAAATTGTATGAAAATCTATCTAAAATAATTTGGGCGAGGTGGTAGGTTGAAAGACAATCTAAATAAAAAAATATGGTTGGAGTAAAGAGATTTTAAGAATTTTTTTTTAATATTAGAACAATAACATATTTATTTGATCTAAATTAACTAAAATTAATATGTAAAGTTCATAATTTTGATCATTAAATTATAATAACCTCATAAAAAGTAAATAAAAAATATATTAAGATTTAATTTTTAATCATCTCAATATTAATAAATAAAGTAAAAAAAGTAAAAAACCAGAGTTAAACTTAGATTATGAAACTTGAATAACTTAATAAAAAATAAATTATTTAATTCAATTCTCAATCAATTTAATATTAAATAATAAATTTAAACATAAATCAACACAATTAGTACTTAATCAGATAATGATGTTGATGTTCTTTAGTCAAATAGTTAAATGAACATGTTTATTAAATCGATCCTTAACATCTATCATCTCAATGAAATAAAAAAAATTATTTGTAAATACAAAAAATTTAACTAAATCTGGTTTTTTAATAAATAAATTATCATAACTTATTTTTTTATGTGAAAAATACTTTCAAGTTGTTTTTTTAGCCTAAGCAAACATTAAAAAATAAATAATATAAAATATCCTAATCAACTTTGAATAATTTTAATTCCACTAACAACTCATAATATTATGATAATATCTTCATTTTATTTTTAATATAATCATCATTTTATCACATTTCACCGTAATCTTTAGTTATTATTAATCACCATAGTAATATTAATTACTATTTTATTATCAATACAAATATTATTTTGTTATCATTTAACTATAATATTTTAATAACACTAATACCATTATAATTATCGCAATTTTCTTATTATTATTATTTTATTATAAAAATAATAATAATTGTAGTATTATTATCGCCATAATCATTACCATAATAATTATTATTTTCCTGTCATTATTGTTTTCATTACTATTATAAATATTATAAATATATTTATTATTGTTATTGTTATCACTTTCACCACAAATATCATAATCTTTCTCAATTTTATGAATAATAAAAAACAAGTCATTTTAAAAAATTCATAAAGAATAAAATATTCTCATAGAAAATGCTTTATACAAAACAAACGTGCCCTGAAGTTCTAAAGCTATAAATCCTTTTTCCTTGGCACACAGCCTCAGCAAACTCACTGCCTGACAGGTAATTGAAACCTGCAAAAAGCTCCACTGACAGAGAAGCTAGCTGGATAAAAAGGACGTACTGCTTGGATCTTAATTTGCAGCTGTGCGCGCGCGCGTTGACAAGTCCACCTCCGCTTTATTTTCTTGATATTAGTTCTGTTTACGCATAAACCCATACACCAATTACAGCACAACTACACTGGTGTCCCACAAGGACAAACCGGGCATATAGCTTCCCGTTCAAGGCAAGTTAACTATAGTTTAATTTTAATTCTTTTAAAAAAATTATCAATTTACTTATTATAAATTTTAAAATTATTAAAAATATATATAATTATTAATTTCAAAACTGATAAAATTAATAAAAATATACGTAAATTAATTCTAATATTTATATTAATAAAAAAAATTAACACACAAAGTTGTTCAAACTTGGTTCAAACCATGTTACATTAAAATTTAAATTTTTTCAAGTTTTTTTAATTTGTTAATACTAAAAAAATATTTTTTTAATATATTTTTAAATTAAAAAACTAGTTTAAACCACTATTACTTTCTTTAAAACGAACCCTAAATTGACCACCCACATGCATCATAAGTCTTCTGATCATGTCCTTGAAAAAGGTTGGTGTTGCTTAGCTGTGGAGGTTGAGTGGAGTCATGTCTCATCCTCATGATGACAATGTGCATGGCCTACACGATGTGGGACCCTGTTAACCTGCCCCATGAGTCATATTTTGTCTCCTTGTTTCAATAATTCATTAGTTTTTTTTTTTTACATTAAAGTTTGAGTTTGCAATAAAGAATAGAAGAGGGGGGAAACAAGGCCACAGGGAATGCAGTATTTGCAAGGAAACATTATACTTTATAAAATATTTATGTCAAAGCATATCTTATGAAATATGCTATTCATATTCTAAAATATATTTATTTCATATGATGTGCTTTGCAACAGGGAATGCAGTATTTGCAAGGAAATATTAAAACATGATCTGGATACTTGAATTTGATAAATTTATCCACGCTGCTTTTTTGAGTTTACTGTTATTTTTTTATTAATTTTATTTTTTTATATTAGATTTATTGATAATTAAATTTTATAATGAGATTATAAATATTGAATCCACTTTTTTAGAAATTGTATCATTATTTTTATGATTTTAATGAATTTATGGTTGACATTTTAAATTTTATCTGCATTAAATTATTTTTTAAATATTTTAAAATTATTTTGATGTGTTATAAAAATTATAAATTAAAAAAATATTTCAATATATTTTTTAAATAAAAAATTCTTTTTAAAACCAACTACTACTACAACAATAAATATTCTTTTATACAATACTTATCTGTTATATATATATATAAAGATGGGAAAGATATCATACCTTACCTTGATTGGCTAAATTTTTTAATATTCTTGTAGCTCAATAATATTATTTTTTATTTATCGAAAATATGCTTAGCTTTTAACTATATAATAAAGATGATATTTTTTATTATATAATAATCAAGTAAAATAGAATTACGTAGATTCGTACCAATGTCATTGAAGGAAACTACGCGACAAAGATCAGAGTGGTTTTGAAAAATGCAAACAAGATCCTGTTCCTTTTTGGATGTTCCATATATATGTATGTGTATATATATATATATATATATATGTATGTATGTATGTATGTAACTTAATTATTTTTATATTTTTTTAAATAGATTTGACCATTTAAAAATATTTTTGGACATATCATAGCATGGCATTTGCCTACTCAAACATAAAAAAACAAGATGGAAATATGTTTATTTTTTTTCCCGTTTTACATTAAAAAAATGCAAACTTGGGAATATATATATATATATATATATCATAGGTTATAATTTTTATATAATTAAATAACACTTGTGCATTACTGATTACTAAAACAACAAAAAGATATGAAATTAATTTAACTTTTAATACAAATAACGAACTAGATTAATATATTATTTTAAACATTTTATATCAAGTTTGAGTTGTAACTGAGTTAAAGCATGGGACGCAACTTGAGGATGCGAGTTCAAGTTCAATAAGGCATATATTTTCTTTCAAACAAAATATAAATTACTTGTCATCCGTGTTTATTTTTTCTTTTTTTTAAAGGATGATCTGCTGAGCGCGTGGACTCTCTCAAACACACGTGCCTGACTTTTTTTAGAAAAGCTCGTATGGACGTGGCTGGGTGTTTCATCTTTGCTGCTTTTTTTTCAGGTTTTTTTTATATATATATATATATATATAATTTTATTATTATAATTGGGGTAGTGGGAAATTATATTTTTATTTCATAATAAAATAAAATTTTAATTTTAATTAATAAAATTTATAATACGATTCATACATTTGATCTGTTGATTAAATATTAATTAAGAAATCAAATTAAGAATTTTTAGCTTTTTAAATTTATTTTATTTTACTAATTTCATCATTTAATTTATGATTTTTATATTTTATTATTTAATTGAATGAAAATAAATTAATTTACATAATTATTTTATTAAATAATAATAATAATAATAAAAACTCGATTTGGTGAAATATATAATATGAGTTGTGATTGACTGAAAATTAATTAAAGAGCCAAATCAAGATTTTTTCAGGTTTAAACAGTCATATTATATTTAATAATAATATCAGAAAAATGCTCACAATTTAGATATTAATTTTTTATGTTTTAAGAAATTTAGATCAAATACAAACAAAAACATTTGCGACAAAATAGATATGACTATATATGATATGTATACGTGGCAGTCCTTTAATATAAGATTACAAATTAAGATAAACACGATCTCAACAACCCAATCAGAGTGTATGCGTGTAATATTAAAAAAATATTTTATTGATAATTTTATATAATGAATTTCATGCTCCCTTTCCAGTGGCAATACGGTAGCAAGATTGACAGCTGACAATATTGCAGCTGAGAAAAGAACAAAATAAAATAAAAATAAAATAAAAAATAAAATCATGAACCATGTACATATCCTCATACATGCACCCAATTATTTAATGACAAAACTATGGGTGAAAACTATCCATCAAAACAACAAGCAAAACAGTGGTTTGTAATCAACAGGAAAGTCAACCTACTTTGACCCGGTTAATTACAACTCTCGCTTTAAATTTGTAAAACTTGCTCTAAGATTTTAGTTTATCTGGTTTTGACTCAATTCAGCCAGGTCAAATTGTGTTTTTTTTTTTTTGAACTTTTTAATCAAATTTTGAAGATCAATGCTTTTTCTTTAATCTAATTATAAAGTGTGTTCTCTTTTTTTTTTTAATTTAACTTTTTAATTAAATTTTGAAGATCAATGCTTTTCTTTTAATTTAATTATAAAAGATTGTTTGAAAATATTGTAGTAATCATTTTTAAAGTATTTTTTATTTAAAAACATATTAAAATAATTATTTTTATTTTAAAAAAAATATTTTTAACATTAATATATTAAAATAATCTAAAAATATTAAAAATATATTAATTTAAAAAATAAAATTATTTTTCAACCAGAATACCAAACACTGCTGGGTATGTGATATATGATAAGATTTTTTTTTTCTTTTAGTACTTGATTATGCAACAATTTGATAACATATTCTATTGAAAACTCAAATTAATATAAAAGCAAGGACATTTAAAATCTTAGTATAATGTATTGAATGAAAATTTACCATATATTCTTATTTTCCTTTTTTTCATTAATTTGGATAAGTCATCATTCTCTCTCTTTTTTTTTAATGAAATTGGATCACCCGATAACTTTTCTTCATGTGAATTTATCCCACAATCTCCTTCTACTATCTCCATTAATAATAATAATAATAATAATAAATTATAATGTAGGAGCAGATTTACTTTCCACTTTAGCCAATATCCCAAATGCAAACTAATTTAATAAATACTAATCTGGCGGTAAATTCACCAAAACCCTTAATAAATTTTTACTATAACTTGACAATTATCCATAGGTTACGGGTTTATCCAATATATATATATATATATATATATATATAAAATGAGTTTTATCTTAAAAAAAAACCTTTCATAGTTCTGTATCCTAAGCTTATCCGAAATTTAATGCGCAAATATGTACATATAGTTATGCTGCAATTCCTGGTCAACTTTTAATATTATCAAGAAACCTAATCCACGAGTTTAAAAAATATCCTTATCTATTATTTATAAAATTAATCCCTCTAAAAAACATATTATATAGAATAAAACTAATTTAATTTGATTTGATTTTTAATAATTTAGTTGACTGGTAAAAACTTAATTAAATTAATTTAAAGTATTTTTTTAATAAAATAAAATTATTTAATAAAAATAATTAATTTACATTAATCCCACAAACTATTAGTTAATTCTATAACCCCATTTGTTTTTCAATCTCATTTCGGATATTACAATAAAAAATTCCATCTAATTTTAATTCAAGCATACTTTATTATATTCTATAATAGAATTTTAAAATCCAGTTCAAATATCATTTGACAAAAAAATAATTTTTTATTTTTAAAAAATCTTATAATATCAAAAATATATTTTTATAAAATAAAGAATATTATTTTTATATAAAAAAATATTTTAAAAATTAATAAAAACCGTTACCTCCATCTAAAAATCCGTGCTATTTAAACTCTTCTCCATCCATATTTTATTTATCATATTCCTAAAAACAAATATCCATACTTGTGGGCCCTTAAAACAAATCCACAATATCAACAAAAACAATTAAAAATCATAAACCTTGATTATCGTCATTAACATTAATTAAAAAATTTCCACTTGATCTCTTTCTCCCTCTATAAATGAACCCCTCTTCCCTTCCCTTCTCTCTCTCTCTCTCTCCCCCCCACTCCCTCCTCTGCTTTCTCTATCTAGAAAACACACAACTCTCCTTCTCGTCCCTCTCATTCTCTTGCAATGGCTTCCAATGGAGTGAACGACAAGTCACTGATCGTCAGCTTCGGGGAGATGCTGATAGACTTCGTCCCGACGGTCTCTGGCGTCTCCCTCGCTGAAGCTCCGGGGTTTGTGAAGGCACCGGGTGGTGCTCCGGCGAACGTGGCGATAGCGGTAGCGAGGCTGGGGGGAAAGACGGCATTTGTTGGAAAACTCGGTGATGATGAGTTCGGCAACATGCTCGCCGGAATTTTGAAGGAAAACGGCGTGATCGCTACGGGGATAAATTTTGACACTGGTGCTAGGACTGCTCTCGCGTTTGTTACTCTACGCGCTGATGGAGAGCGTGAGTTCATGTTTTATAGAAATCCAAGTGCTGATATGTTACTAAGGCCAGAAGAGTTAAATCTTGAGTTAATCAGATCTGTAAGTGTTATCATTTTCTGTCTTAATTATTTACCGTAAATGATTTATGGTTAAAGATTTTATTTTTACAGTGAATTTTTTTTATTACTGCGGTTAAAATTGGTGGAAAATATTATATATAGCAAAAAAGAATTGTATTTAGAAAATTTGCAGAGTGTGTGTAAAATATAGCTAAAATCACAGCCTTTTATACCCGGAAAAGGACCCGCTTTATCGGGTAATTGTTTCAATTCGTGTCCATTATTTTTTTTAAAATAATTTTTTTTGTTTTTTAATTTTGACCCGTGTTAGTTTTGCCGAGTCAATTGTAAAAAAAATCTGATGAAGAACTCATTTTTCACAAAGATTAATTTAAAACCTTGTTTGGATCGGTCTTTTGTCGCGGGTTTTTGAGTCAACCTGCGGAAAAATCTTGTATTTATGTTATTGATTGTGTTTGTGTTTGCCCACGCGCTTAAAATGTTATCATAAGTGTTGTCTTTTATTTTTGTGTATACAGGCTAAGGTTTTCCACTATGGATCAATAAGTTTGATTGTGGAGCCATGCAGATCAGCACATTTACAGGCAATGAGGGTGGCGAAGGATGCAGGTGCATTGCTTTCGTATGACCCAAATCTGAGGCTGCCATTGTGGCCATCAGAAGAGGAGGCGCGTGAGCAGATATTGAGCATCTGGGACGAGGCAGATGTGATCAAAGTCAGTGATAATGAGCTTGAGTTCCTCACTGGAAGTGACAAAATTGATGATGAAACTGCCTTGTCACTTTGGCGTCCTAACTTTAAGTTGCTCTTGGTCACCCTTGGTGAAAAGGGTTGCAATTATTACACCAAGGTGAGTAATTTAGTTCAGTCTTTCATTGTCGGATTCTTAATTTTTTTTTGGTTAACCATGATATGATCTTTGTTTAAGCAATGTTGTCTGTTACATTGTCATCCAACCGGGATTTTGGCCGGAAGAAGGGTAGGCGATGAATTTCTGACTGTCTATGAGGCTACTTGCTAATGGGGTGTTGGATCTCATGCTTTTTCTCAGATGCAAGACCATATATTTTAGTAAACTTGCTTTAATTAGGGATACAAACCTGATTTATTTAACAAGGAGTATGCTTTAATCTTGTAGGATTTGATACTTGTCGGCAGTCCTAATTCCTGCTTTTAATGATGTTAATTTTGAAATCATGATCAAAGCTTATGTGCATGAATTTTGTTTGGAACATAATAGCGGTCAAATAAGCATGCAGTGACATCGATCAAGAAATCCCTTAAATGCTGAAAAAACTACTGGCTTAGGTCAGAAACCAGGCATGTCCATTTAGGCGTGTGTTGTCATTATCTAGGTCAAAATCTCCAACCACTCAAATGGATTTAGCTGCCTTGTTTGGTGTATATGGTGGTTGGTGCTTGGCCCACTCTGCATGTTGAAAGGGAGTTTTGGTTTGCATTTATTTATATCCTAAGCATAGTGGAGTGCGGCCAACTAAAGTATAAATTGTTTACCTAACTAGATTACTTGCTAAGGGGATGAAGCTATTGTCTAGATCGTAAAGAAGCGTATGCGGGGATGCTTTGGATGAACCTGGAGCTCTGTTAATATGCTAAATTGATTTGTTTGATAACAGGAAACATTTACTGGAAATATGGATGATTCTTGTACACAATTTACAGGGAAAATGCTTGAAATAAGTATTTATATGATTAGATTGGAAACTTGCTTCTTCTCTTTTGGGTTACAAGATTGATCGTCTTCAAGTTAAATCATAAAACAAACTTCCTTCTTGGGGGGCATTCAAAAAGTCAATGCTTGCTATGTGATCTCTGCACCAATCTAGTTGCTGTGTTATTTCCCAGCAACTCAAGAACAGTGCTCTTGTCTTGTTTGACAGGAGACTCAGACTTTGTGCCATAAATAGTTGCCAGATGTGAGCACAAATGTTGGTTGAATGAACATCCTATTGAACCATAAACGGACTTGATTTTCTAAATATTCTCCAATTGTGTTGTTCAAATACAGAATTTCCATGGATCAGTTGAGGCTTTCCATGTGGACACCGTTGATACCACAGGTGCTGGTGATGCATTTGTTGGTGCTCTCCTTTGCAAGATTGTTGATGACCAATCTGTGCTTGAGGTAAATTCTGTAAACCATCCATCTCCATTTAGATTGGTAATAAGAAGCAATTCTTGTATTGCTGTCTCTTACATTTGTTGACATCATTTTCAGGATGAGCCAAGGTTGAGAGAGATACTTAGATTTGCAAATGCTTGTGGAGCCATTACAACCACCAAAAAGGGAGCAATCCCTGCTCTTCCTACTCCGGCTGCTGTCCTCAAACTGGTTAACGAAGGAAAATAAACTTCTATTTTTTTAATCCGCACTGCATTTTATCCCTTTCCTTTCCAGCTCCTGGTTCTCAATTCAATCGAAGAGCTGTTGCAATCTCAAATTTTCGCATTTTTCTCGAGTGTAATGATGGAAAAGACTTGCGCTTTAAGGTCTTGCCAAATAAAATTTTTCTTTTAAACAAATTGATCTTGGGCATCAAGCAGCAATCATCTGAGTGTTAGCTTTCTCCAAATATTATATTTGTTTAAAGCTAAAATTCCTGCCAAACCAAAAAGTTGCAGACGTTGTTTATGTATTAAAATAATATAAAACATAATGTAGAGATATTAAAAACATAATTAATTTAAGACAAAAATTAAATTTTAATGAAAATCGAGTTGTATGCCTATTCATCACTAGTTATAAAACATGGCTAAGAAGCCTGATTTAGTGAGTTAACAACCTTGAACTGAAACCGAGTTTCATTTCAAATCAGCGAAAATCGGATTAATTAAAACGATGGAACTCAGTCAGGTCTGTCATAAATACATAAATAGGAAATATCATTTTCAGAGGATATCTTCGTTCCTTTTCTTTTTAAGTATAAGGTATCCTCCGATGACATTTTGCATACCGACACAACAAAATAATTATATTTGAGCAAAGAAACCAGTCCTCCACTTCCTTCTGCAGGCTTGAAGAGTTGGAGTTTGACGGGTCATTGCTACAAGACGATTGCCTGTGGATAGCACTCACTCACCTCCATCTTCAAGGACCTCCAAGTTGGCTTGCATTTTGCCCACTTTGTCTGCATTTGTGCAAGAAATGCCACGGCCCATGGTTCTTTGCTTCCTCCCATGCTCAGTTCATATGGCACCGAGAAGCTGTCACAACATTTTGAAACAAGCATGCAGATGTTCAGAACGAGTATAGCACTAAACAAGTAATATCTAAATGACCGCAGATGAGATCTCCGATGTTTAACCGGTCACCTGCTCTGTCTTGCCCCAAACTGATCCCTTACACAGGAGAAATGAAACGGGGATGGGCTGGTTTGTGTAAATAAGGATGAAAAATCGAGGCTAGTTCAGATTGGCAGCAGCTTTAAGGAACCCCAACCAGATTACACATTTATAATAGGATAACCCTCCTTTCTTATGCTTTTTTCACTAGCAAAATCATTCGTGTACCTCTGTTTTTCTCTTTCATTTTCCTATCTGCAAGGTCACAGAAACCCAGTTGCAATCTTATCAACTCCACCACCGCATCCAACTTTTCATCTCTTATAATATTTTGTTCCTTTATCTTGGTCTCTGTTACAAATTTCTAGTCAAACTTAACACATCTTTGCCACCTACTGCCTATATTTTGCAATAGAATATGGAATAGAGTATTACCTCAGCAGTTCTTCTGGCTGAGATCCTTTTTTCGGTGAAGCATACCTGCAGGAACCATGATTTGGTTGTCCTTAATAAAGTTTTAGCATCAATTGACACTATCCACTACTCCTAGCAGCATCTTTGATAAGAAACTATCTCATACTGTTCACCAACTATAAACATGCATTTTGCTTCGTGATGTTGAAGACCACTATCATATTTTTGGCAGATTGTCCAAATCAGACTCCAAAGCACTATATAAACGACCTGACTATCTTTCTGTTAACAAAGATTATTCAGATAGTATTCACGCAAAAAATCTTCTTTTTTTTTATCCTCCTGTTAACAAAGTTAGATCTTTGTGAAGTATCGCAACCACATGAAATTTCCACTTGGACAAAATCACTTTCTTAGATGCCAACAAAGTGATGGAATTTTAATGAAGAATTGGAGAGGTGAATTAAAGCTGACTTCAAAGATGGAAGGCTTCTACAGTATGCTGGCCAAACAGTTATTAATATTGTTCTGATGACCACTACAAGTAATTCTTATAATCAACAGAGGAGAATCAGGAAAAACAAACCTGCTGACTGTAATTTGGAAGATACGAAGATATTTAGTGGAAAGATTATATATGGCATCTTCAATGTGCTGCTTGCTGAACAAGTACACGACTGGATAGCCAAGGAGCCATCTGAAGCACATTAGATGAACGGTTTTATTGCACTATAACAGGATTGTATTAACACTTGCTGCGCTAACTGAGTTACTGTGTCAAGCAAATCAGTTATTCAGTTTTACTGCATCAAATACAAAGCTATTAACACATCGCATGCGTGTTTATACAGTTGATATTGGTAAAGAATATAGAAGAATATGGTCTATCAGATGTCTATCAGTTATGATGAAGTAAACACATTTTTAATACAGACTGAATCAAAACATTTCTTTAAAATAGGAAATTACCCATTTAAAGTTGGTACAGTGATCTCGGTGTCCTGCATGCAGCAACTAAGATCAACGAACTCAGATGATTGAGAAGTGGCAGGCTTATTGATGGAGGATTCAGCATTAGCCACACTATCTAGCATTTGATGTGACACGAGGTCACTGCTATTTCCATTCAAGGGAAAAAATGAAGAGAACAACTTCTGAACTCTTATAAGCTCTGTAACTAAAGTACTTTCCTCCGCTTGTGTTACCATCTTTGTAAGGAAAAAAAAGAAGACAAAAAAGAAAAGATTCTTAATCACAGACAGATTCACGGCAGAATTTGCGTGTCAAGCAGCAAATGATTAAATGCTCTATTACTTGATAAAAGAATAAAGAAGACAGCAACCTTGGGAGGATCCTCTTCAAGATTGATGAAGAACAATTCTACTTCCAAATTCAAGCTTGACTTAACATACTCAGCAAGCTCTCTTACATGTATCAGATATATCATATCTTCTATCACCATCACTCTAAGATTCTCAAAAATAGCCGACTCCTGCAAAATTTATACATAGAACGTAGTAATGGCAATCAGGGAACAAAAAGGAAATTCAAAGGCACAACACTAACAGCAAGACTAACAAGTTAAGAATCACATAGTTTATCAAAAACCAACTTGATCGAAATTTAAAAGATTTTAACCAAAACTAATATTACGCCCTAATCAGGACAAAAAAACAAAATTTATCATCAAAGCAGCAAAAGCTTATGTCTTTGAGCATTATATTGTCTTAAAGAGTGACAATTTTTAGGACAACACGGGACATACAGAATACCTGTTGACAAAATTTAACAAGAGCACAAAGATGGTCTTGTAATTCGGGCAACTTTCCACCATAGTCAACCATTATAACTGGCCTCATTTCTGTCAGCAAAGCTACAATATCTGCCGAAGGTAACCCCCAAAGAAAAACCACAAAAATGAAATCAAGTTCAGATTTTGAAAGAGACCCAGAAATCTATATATCATAAAGAGATGAGAGGGACCTATTTGAAGACGATTTTTGGCTGGAAATTTGAGGCGCCATTTGATGTGAGAGAGAGCAGAGCCCAACACTTTTATTGCTTCCTCCATATTTTTTTTCTATCTGGACACACGGGGGAGGACAACTTTCTTTCTGCCCAAAAATCCAACAAGGTGACAGGTCGTCCAAAGCAGAAATCTTCATCTAAAGACTCGTCGTTTACTTGCCTGCTTTAGGCTTCAGTGATTCTTTTCATTTAAACATGGCTATCACAGCCTCCAAGTTCACAATTTTGCTGATTTAATCTGAATCAATTAATAAAAAAAACCCTTAAAGCTGGCCTGACAAGGTCTTATTTAGATTTTATGCATTAATTTAGTTTTTTTTTGAAGTATGATATAAATTATATTTGAAAATATTTTTTTTTGTATAAAAGTATATTAAAATAATAATATTTTTATTTTTTTAAAGTTTATTTTTTATATCAATATAATAAAATAATCCAAAAAACACTAAAATAATTTAAAAAATTTAAAATTTAAATAAACATCATTTTAACCATAATATCAAACAAGTTTTTATAATTAATGGGTTGTTAGGTTGACCCACCAAGCTTGTCTTATATTGATAAATTATAAAATAAACCAATCAAACCAAACTCTAAGTTGACTAACTAACTAACTATATATAATATATATATAGCAATTGTCAAGATTTTTTTCGGGTTTTATTGGATCAATCTCTGGACCTTTTCAAAATAATATATATTTAGGCCAGACTTAAAACTAATAGATTAGTTTTAAGTTGAGAGAATACCAGATAAGCCTGTCAAGCCAAGGGTAGGTTGGATACATGCTTTTAAATCGAAAGAGCCTCAGTCTGAAAAACAGGGAGGTCCATAAACCACAACTTATTAGCTAGGCTTTATGATTCTTTGTAGAGGATGCTATGCAATCAAAATTCTTGATTTTTTTGTTCAAATGTTTAAGCATTTCAGACACCAGCTCCAAATCATTTCTCGATCAGATTTTAGATAGACTTTCAAATCCACAATAATCCAAACATGGGAGATTACTCTATAATAGCCTCCCTCCCTTGGTTTCGAACCAAAGGAAAAAACTCACGATGACAAATTCACTTACCATCCCAACCAAGCCTCAAGAATCCATCACAAATTTAAAATTTGGCATTTAGTTAAGGAACCACTGGGACACAACTCTTGATTTGACCTCAGATTCTGTAGTTGAATCATCTCTTATTTCACACCTAATGCTGATAATTTGGAATGTGATCAGCACATTTCCCTCAGAACATGACAGTCCATGCAATGCACACATGCAGAACCATTGTTTTGTTCTTAATGGCTTCTCATTTGGCCAGAACCATTGAGTGACTTAGCATGAGCTGTCCATTAAGTTTGTTTATCAATCAATTAGCAGTGTTGGCAGGAACATGTTAAAGCACTCGTCTAGACTCATCGATAGGCAATTCAGGACTCGTAGCAGATATCATGCTGGGAATTCTCGCAGTCAGATTGTGATTCAGTGATAAATGGATGTACAATTGGTTTAATCACTTCATATATTGTGCATAGCATGTTAACCATCATGCTGGATAAAGGCAGCAAACTTGAGACTTAAATATTCTATGCTACCTAAGAAGTTTTGGAGCTATAAAATACAAAATTGGTAAAGGGAGGAGCAAACAAAGACCAATGATTTGAATTAACAGGTATACCTAAGAAGTTTTGGAGCTATAAAAGACAAAATTGGTAAAGGGAGGAGCAAACAAAGACCAATGATTTGAATTAACAGGTATACCTAAGAAGTTTTGGAGCTATAAAAGACAAAATTGGTAAAGGGAGGAGCAAACAAAGACCAATGATTTGAAGTAACAGGTATAACAAAAGAGAAGATTGAAGGATAAAGAAAATCAAATCAGATATCCATTAAAATTCAGCCGAACCAGGTACCCGAGGGAAAGGTATCGCATCTCTTATATTTTCTATTCCTGTAGCAAATTGAACTAGCCTTTCAAAACCCAGTCCAAAACCTGCATGAGGAACTGAGCATACCGAAACAAAAGAGATCAGAAAAATGCATGTTAGGCAGATTTTCAACTACTTGAGGACACTGAAGCAATCGAACAAAAAAAGGAAAAATCCCTGAAAACCATGCATTGTATGCAGTGTACTACTGAATTCTATGTAGGATAAAAACTGACATCAAATTGTTTTCCGTACTTCATTGAAGTTTCCAAGAACTTGGAGAAATTCAAAATGGAAATGAAATGCTCAGAACCAAAATCTTCAAATGACCAAGATAGAAATTAGACCATCAGCTTCAAAGCACAGACCTCAGCAACTTAAGAGAAATTGTGAACTTCAAAAATTGAAATTTCTCACCTGAACCATAACGGCGCAAATCAAGATACCACCAGAAGCTCTCCTTGTTCAGCTTTAGCTCATCTAAACGATCTTCTATATATTCCAGCCGTTCTTCTCTTTGGCTTCCACCAATAAGCTCACCAACCTGACAAATAAAACAAATTCTTACATGATACATTTCACTAGGATAACATTTGCTAAACACCTTGTCCCCTGCATTCTGTTTTTTCTAAACTTATGCCCAAATAATTCATTTTAACCTCCCTAACAAGGGCTCACGTTGAAGTAAATCATAATAGTTTCTTGCTCTATGCAATCCACTCCATTGTGATGAGGTCATTAAATGCTTTAGAATATGACAACCAATAGTCTCTTGACAGTCAAAAAATAAGTTAAAATGGAATCAGGAAATGGATATTTACCCGAGGAACCAGCATATCCATGGCAGCAACAGTCTTACCATCATCATTTTGCCGCATATAAAATGCTTTGATGTCCTGAGAGTTTTAGATTGAAGAGCCGCAGGACAAAAACATTAACTCCAAGGACAATATACAATCCACAATATGTTTTCACTTGCTTTAAAAGCGGAGTAATGTGGAACAGGCGGCAGTCTGATGCATACCTTTGGATAATCTCTGATGATGACAGGGCACCCACCAAATACCTCTTCAGTTATGTATCGTTCATGCTCGCTTTGCAAATCACATCCCCATTCCAACTACAGGTCACAGATTCATTATTAAGCAGTAAATACTCTGTATAATCTTCATTTATTAGTTAAGGAATGGTAAATTGGCTTAAAAGATTACTAAAGCAGTTCCAACCATAGAAAGATCAAATCAAGGCTTCATAGTTAAAGTTTAAGATGGTTAAGCTGCAACTTCAATCAATCAAAAAGACTATGATGCCTATCCTCTGGCTCACCATAGTCAATTAACGTGTCATCTTGCCAAATCAGACAACATTTCATTACTGTAACGAATCAAGGCCGCAATAAGTGATCTTTTCATTACTCAGATGAGACAGAAACCGATAATAGTGATGAATCTTAATAGAAACCAAGTGCAAGACAAACATCAAAGGCATAATCAGCATATATGCATTTCGGTTTAAGATACTACAAGTATGATATAACTATTTCTGGCATGTAATCAGGAAAAATAAAGGAAATTTAACATAGAAATACAGTTTCTGATCTAATCTAAGACACAGTTAGTAGTAACTGCAGACTGACACACAACAGCATCTGCAAGAAATAGTCACCAGAAAAGTCTAAATATCACGATTAGTATGTAGTACCGGAAATTCAAACTTCTTTTTTGCTTTCAGAAGAAGTTCAATTGCATCAGTGTAAGTCAACTGAACAAAGTCTTTCTCAGCCACATCCTGTATAAAGCAAAGAAAATTGTGTAAGAAAAATATGGAAATTACATCTAGAGCCAAAACAACACAAGAATTGTGTTGAAACAACTGGAAAGTATGAAGCACAAGATAGAAAATTTGGGGAAAGACAAGTTACACTAGAGAGCTCATACACTCAATCGATCAATGATTCCCTTCTCAATCCAAGTATTGAAAAATTCCATGTCTTCCTTGCAGTTTTCAAGGATATGCCTCACCTTCCATATAAAGTTTTGTCAATCAATTATGGGATGGGAAAAATATGTAATTTTGTGTGCGTGAGTGCATGTGCAAGCTTGCCTTTAGCTGTATAGTGTTAAATTGACAATAGAGAAAATGTGAAAAGCAACATACTACATACTGGAGATAGGCAGTGGCGCAGGCCATGTCGTCATTCAGATCAGCAAATGCAAGTTCTGGTTCAATCATCTTGATTAAAGAAACAGAAAAATTATATGAAACTCATATAATGCATTATCCAGAAGAACAAAACTTGTCTCTTTAAAAAAACAGAGAAAAAAACAAAGTACACCTACCCAAAATTCAGCCAAGTGCCTAGAAGTGTTAGAATTTTCAGCTCGAAACGTGGGACCAAATGTATATACCTAAAGAAGAGCAAAATTGCACCATAAGAAAATGTTCAAATAGTTTTTATTTACTATCTTACACTAAAATAATGAGCAAAGAATAAGTGGAAATATATACATCCGAAAGAGCAGTGGCATATGTTTCAGCATTGAGCTGGCCAGAGACTGTCAGAAAAGCTGGTTTGCCGAAAAAGTCCTGAGAAATCAATGAAGGCAATGAAAACTATATCAGTGGAGCTCAATAACACTAGATTATCAACTTGCTTTCCATGTTTCCAAATTGATGTAGAGACAAGCTCAGTTTCAGTTGGCTGGTTTGGTTGGGGGGGAGGGGAATATGTCAGCTGCCAGAACTAGCAAGCTTCTCAGTCACAATGTTTATTTAACATGAAGGTTTGCCAGGGGACATGCAAGAATAAAATTTTCTGATGGCTAAAGATGTACTTTGTTCCTTAAGAAACCTGTCTGTAATTCGCTTTGATTTTTGTGGCGGGATAGACAAGGGAATGGAGGGAGGGACATGCTATACTAAAGTACTTGTGAGCATGCTAGCAAGAAAAAAGAATGTTCAAATCACCTGTGACCAATCAATTAACCCATCCTTTGTTTTTGGAATCCCATCCACTGGAGAATTGACAGCTTCTTGAGAACCTGGAATCTGTTCATTAAAATTATTTTTCAGAAGCACAATGAAATCCCTACAATATAAGGGCAACAGTATTTTTATAAAACTATTTTGCAATGTTAGTTACTGGGGAATTACATAGCTTTGTCAAGTGCATTCTGTCCTCAAGTACATAATTTTAGCAAAATTGTGCATGTTTGTATGTTTCAAAATACTAGTTAGATAGGATTGAAGCAAACCATGTAAACCAAATTACAGCTAATAACAGGAATCTTGGTGTACTCTTCAGTATCTTAATAATAATGCTTCTACAAGAAAATAAAATATGCGAAAATATGATATTAACCATCAAAAGTCATAAACAACTTAAGCGGTGCTTACCAAAGTAGTCACACAGAACTGTTCACCGGCCCCTTCACAATCTGAAGCTGTAATAATAGGACTTGAGACCCAAACAAACCCATTTTCTTGGAAAAACTTGTGAGTGGCATATGCCAAAGCATTCCTCACCCTTGCAACCTAGAATCAATTAGCATCATTTACAAAGGTGACAAAAATATCAAGAAGAATAAGATCCATTGGAAAAAAGAGAGTATAAAACATGCTTGCCATGTTAAGTGGGTAATGTTATTCATCATCGAGAAGGCACTACACCCAACCAAAACATGGAAACAGAATAAAGAACTAGAACCATACCGCACCAAATGTATTTGTTCGAGGACGAAGGTGAGCCTTAGTTCTCAAAAATTCTCTACTAACCCTTTTCTTTTGGATGGGATAGGAAGGATCACTCTTGCCAACCTATAACAAGAAAGGAGGTTTCCGGTGAAAACTAACATGTAGATTGACACTCAAATGCCGATAGAGATCACATGAGAAACAGAAAGAACCATATCCTGATATACGAGGACCAGTTTTTTCAATTGCTTGTCATCTAGAATATCATTGGGGATAGAATAGATATGAAAACAATCGCCCAAAGACCTTGAGTTCATTCTTTCGCTTCTTTAAAGTGTATGTTCTTATACAAGTACAGATTTACTGCAACTCAATTGAGTTGTACAAGATGCAAAAATGTGAAAAATCTTAATAACTTCTATTTGCTTTAGTGCACTCTTTTTAGATCCCTGTTTCTTCCTGCCATTTTTTAATTTGCCTCATCTGATAGGCCAATCATTATAAATTCAAAAGGATTCAATTTTACTGGCAGTAGCTTTTCTGTAATCTGGGGGTGGAGGGATATAAGAATTAGCAGTAGCCCTTTCTAAGGCATGAGAGAACAAAATGAATGTAAAAATTTCAGCAGCAATCCCTTAACACTAAGTAAACGCAAGTAATCAAATCATGTATAGATGAGTTCAAGTGAAAATTAGCTCCCTATCTACCAGGAATGCCTAAGAGTATCATACCGCTACTATTTTGATGACCTTCAGTTCCACCTTTTGTTTTGACCCTTGGCTCTTCACCACAGTTCCTTGCATCCATATTGACGCGCCAGTTGTTACCAAGCCAGATTCTACCTGTTAACAAGCTCCAAAGCTTGAATAAATGTAAAGTGACAGCAATAAAGACCACATGAAAGAAGAATACATCATTGTATAAACATACTATGAGAGCTTTTGAAATTCTATTGAAAGACAGAAAATTGATGCAGCTTCAACATTTCAGAAACTAAATTTCATATAAATAAGTGTAGAAAAAAGAAGGTGAACAGAAGTGTCCTTGTTACTAGTTGTTTACACAAAGGATAATTTGATTCTGTCAACCAAACTTAAGAAGAGAAGCTTAGATGTCAAGTGCAAAGAGATTATCTTCCAGAGCAAATTAAAATCTAGAAACTATACATACACAAATTATTGTATAAGGTGATACCTGATCATAACCTTCAGCCTCCAAGTCCATTACACATTGCAAGTTTGACAGGCATGAACCATCATTAACCTGTTTGTGTTTAATAACAGAGATCCAATCAGCTAATCACAAAGTACAATTTAAAACAACATTAACATGGAAATCATAAGAGTAACCACCATTATTACCTCAATAAAAGTAACACTACTTTGAACTCGAAGTGTACGAACCCAACCCATCACAATGATGGTATTCCCTACACGATCCAACCCTTCATCTGGACCACCCTTTATATCAGCAATCTTCAACTTCCTTCTAAATTCTCCAACTCTATTCCCAATTTCACCCTTCTTCTCCACTTTTGCACTCTCGCTAGACTGTAGAGCTCCAGAAATTACACTGCAGAAGAACCTCCGACAAGGCAAACCCGAAAGTTGCAATAGATGGTGGAACTTTGGAGGTATGGCATGAGGCTTCGTTATTGTTTTGAGGATACCAGACAGGTTACTAGGGTTTGATTTGGGGTAGAAGGATAGCAACCGGAGAGTTGACCCTGGGGTTAACCGGAGCGAATTAGCTGGTCCTAGCGCAGAAATTGCCATTTGGGTCTTATTTTTTTCTTATTAAGTGAATAGAATCGTATTAGTCACTAAAGAATTTCAAGTAAACTGAGTATATCTTTTGATATTATTCCATGGAATCCCCTGCAATATCAAGTAGAAATAGATAATATATTCATCAAAATAAATAAAAAAAGATAAAAATCTTATACAAATGGGTTATTTTTGGTTCACACAAGATGATGGAAATGGAACATAATCTCCTTCCATTCTTTTGTTTAACATTCTTGGCTTCCTAAAATCAATTAGCAAAATCATTCTAATTTCCACCATCAATTCCTAAGTAAACCAAACATTACCTCAAGTAAAAAAGGTTGAAATTTCAGACAAAAGGGTAATATTTGATTCACTCTAAGATTCAAAATGGAATGAAATCTCCTTCCATCCTTTTGTTTAATTTTCTTTGGTTCACTAACATCATGAATTACAATCCTTTCTAAACTTCCATCATCAATTCCCAAGTAAGAGACCAAGCATTGCCTAGTAGAACAAACCAAAGCACCATAAATCACCAAAAAAACACAACTTTTTACAACTGTTATATACAACAACCGGAAAAAAGCGTGACCAAAGAAACCAACATTACCAAAATCTGTAAACTGTTAAGAACCATGTGGGTGGTGTAAAGATGGAGCAACGTTGCAACTTACAACAATGGAGTACGAAACTCACCTGTTATGCCAGACAGACAAACATGGGCAAGGGATTCGCCTGATAGTTTAGTGTTGGCGTTGAGAAAGGAGGGATTGGGTTAATGTACATGGAGATAAGGCCTTGACAGTTGATAGGTCTGTACGGGGGCCTATGAGCCTTGTACACCCTCACGAGTTTCATGTAAGGAAAGAAAATTTCCGAAAATCTTTATATATATATATATATATATGAATGAAAGATTTTGCAGTTAGGCTAGTGTTCTCTCTTGTACAACCCAAACTGCCTCGGCTGGTTGGCCATGATCGGTCAAACCGGCGTTAATGGAAAAATAGAAAAAAAAAAAAAGGTGAATCAACTTGTTGATTTTATTTTGGAGATTTTTATAAAAATAATATCATATTAAACTATTTGTTAAAAAACATATACAGGTAACCTAGATAAATTTAGATTTACCTTCTCTATTCGTAATACAAGCCTAGCTTTAAATCAATCCCCATATTACATTTTGCAACTTTAGTTAAGAAAGAATATATATAATTTTATAAAGACAAATTTATTTTAATTTTTAATCTTCTTTTATCCTTTTAACTAAATATATTTTTATTATATATATATATAATAAACATATATTTAATTTTTAATCTTCTTTTATCTTTTTTAACTAAATATATTTTTATTATATATATATATAATAAAAATATATTTAGTTAAAAAGATAAAAAAAGATTAAAAATTAAAACAAATTTATCTTTATAAATTTTTTTTAGTGAATTTATGTATTTTAAAACAAAACATACAAAAATACATATTATTATTATCTCTATTTTTTTTTTGAAATAATCAAGTTGTAAAATTTTTGATATAATTTAATTTTAAACATGGTTTTAAATAAGGAATTTGTTCGAGAGGTTTTTCTTTTCTTTTAGTTTTATTTTTTAAAATTTTATTATCAATTTCTTTTATCAATTGTTCAAATTATTCATGAATTGAACAAGTCAATTAAGTTATATTGCTATAATTTTTATAAAATTTAATTTTAAATACAAGCTAGAAAAAAAATACAATTTAATTGCTCGGCTGGTTTTTGCAGGTTGCATTGCTCAAAATGATACTCCTTCCATTGGGTAGCGGGGAGGCGCCCTTGCTAGACATTGTTGCTTATGCTGGGTATACCTTCACAGGCATGTGTTTTGCTGTCCTTGGAAAGATCTTATCTGGATACTCTTACTACATTTTGATGCCATGTGCCTGCTTATGCATGGGAATTTTCTTGGTGAAGACAATGAAGAGAGTACTTTTTGCAGAGGTGAGGAGCTTTGATTCTAGCAGACACCATTTTCTCTTGCTCCTCATCGCTTTGGTTCAGTTCCCATTTTTTGCATGGCTTGGCAATGTTGGTGTTAATTGGTTTATCTAAACTGCTCTGTTATGTTGTAGAAACATGTATTTGTGGAGTTCTGAAATGTCAGAATTTTTTGGAATATTAGCTGATTGTTTTTGCTGATAAGTATGTGAATCCACTGCTCTTTTCATCCACATTGAATCTGGGAAAGTCTCTGTTGTTTGATGTGTTGATAAAATGTAAGTTGCAACATTACAGATAATTAAGATGTGTTGATAAAATGTAAGTTCCAACATTACAGATAATTAATTTATCCAATGGATAAATGGAAATTTGTTCAACACTGGAAATGCATTAATGAAGACTAGAGATTATGACACCTTCTCCTTCGCTGGAACCACTGAACTATACTTTGGATGAAAATTAAACTCGCATCCCACCCTTGATTAGGAAGTGGAAGCTTGCCTCACTGGACTTTATTATAAGCTTGAGTACATGGAATTTGTTTGATGATCCGTTGTGAATTATCAGTAACTTCTCAAGTGCTGTGATCTCGCTGCTCGACACACTCTGAGTTTGCCCTTTGCCCTCCTCTGCAAAACAGAATGTTTGGCGGACACCTTAAGCAATTGTGGGCAAGGTTGGCTCTAACTGCCACTGTCCCGTTAATAAACTGTGGTGGAAGATTTCCTATCAGAAAATTGTCTTCTAAGAGCAAGCTTTTCCATGAACTCCCCAGTTTGGCTCCATATTCTAGTGGGATTCGTCCAGAGAACTGATTATGGGATAGATCAATCGATGATAAATTCGCTATATTAACCAAGCTGATGGGCAGATGACCATGCAACCTGTTAGCGTGTGCGTCCAGCACACGAAGCTGTAAACCTTCCCTGGGGTATGGCAATGGCTCCATTTCCGTGAATTGATTATTTGAGATGTTTAGGCGTTCCACCAGAGGCAAAGTGAGAATTTCCTGACGAATAAGACCTGAAAACCTGTTATCACTCAAATCTAGTATTGTGAGGTGTTGGAGGACGCTCACAGGTGAAATGTGTCCTGATAGTA